>NC_056731.1:757070755-757115755 GCF_019279795.1 Protopterus annectens
GCACACAAGTGAACACACACAATCTCTTGTATCTCTGTTTATCATTTCCTCCACACACATGCACACTCACGAACACACATGCACTCATAGCATGATGCACTTTACTATGAGTGCCTCTAAACAAGAAATGCACACACATTTACAAATGCTGACCATCCATAAAATGTGGACTAAAACTATTCTAATATTATACCAATATCTTTCCTCACTCTATACATCATTTCCTACACACACACACACAGACACACACACACACACACAGACACACACACACACACACACACACACACACACACCACTACACAGACTTGGAATGGTATGCATTGTACTACGAGTCGCCTTAAATGAGAAACACACTCACACACACATACACACACACACACACACACACACACACACACACACACACACACACACACACACACACACACACACACACACACACACACACACACACACACACACATATGCATCTTCCTACATCATTTCCTTCACACTCACAGACACACACTGAGTCCCAGAGACACAACAATAAAAGACTGAAATAACAACAAGCTGCTGGTCAGTGAGGGACACACCAACAAAGACGTGACAGGACCACAGAGGGGCAGAGCGGGATGCACTGTACTACAAGCGGCCTTAAACTAAAACCTATATAATTTCCTCCACACATACACACACAAACACATACTCTCTCTCTCATATCTCCCTACACACTACAGACAATATTTTACTTAAAAACTAAAAAGTAAAGAAAAAATATAAAAAAAAAAAAAAAGATTTTTTTTTTTAAAAGAAAGCATTTTATTGACTTACTCTAAAAAGCAAAAAATAAGGAAGAAGAGTTCTGGTACCTCATGATCACAATCACCAAAATCAACCTAAAATGCTTTTCTGAAATCAGCTTATCCGTGTTTCTTTTGCAAAGTTTTCACTCTTCTTCCTTATTTTTTACTTTTTAGAGTGACTCAATAAAAAGCATCCTTTTTAAAAATAATCTTTTTTTATATATTTTTATTCTGGATTGATCACAATCTGAGAGCCATAAATTGCTCTGTACTCTCTGCTTTCCCAGTTGTCCCATATCCAGGAACAATTCTTATCTGTATATTACCACAGGCAGCACATTTGTCTTTAATACATTTATGTTCTGCTTTCTTTTCTTTTTTATATGAATAAAGTCTGTTAGTGTTTATTTGTTTTTACTTATCAGGATCACCAATATACTTAGATTAGGTTACCCAAGGATATATTGAGTCTACCTCTCTATTTTACAAATACTTAAAATTGATCTTGAATGTATTCACTTTCCATGCATTTCAGTCTTAGTTCAATACATAAATAATTTATTAATAGCTTATGACTTAGTTCAGCACTTTCAGCAAAATACTGTCATTCTGCTGACAAAGTTAGCAGAAAAAAAGGTCATAAACTTTAAAAGGAGACACTGCAGATTCCATATCCCCAGATTACATGTCTTGGATATATAAATTCTCAAGGTAACAGATTAATATTCTGATCATACATTAGGGCAGTGGCTGAAACCTCTTCACCAATGACCCAGAGACAGCTCAGTTCATTTTTGGGATGGCAAGATATTTATTTATTTTATTTATTTCCAGTTTGATGACCGGGGAAGTCTACTGGGCCAAGCAGAGCCCATTTTCAGTGTAGGCCCAGGGAGGAAAGCTGCAAAAGCAGTTAACAGATTATAACATAAGCAGAGTAAGGAATATACAGTATACAAAAGCATAAATATACAATTTAAAATACAAATACAAAATCAGGGAGTATATGTTTAAAAAACACGTTAAAATATAGATAAAGTCAAAAGTAATACAGATAATATAATTAAAAGTACAAGTCATAAAGTGTTTATACAAGTTTAGTGTTTGTTCTAATAATAATGTAAGTGATCAGAGGTGATAGTAGATGAGATTGAAGGGAGGTTTGAAAGAGACAACAGTATAATTTAGGTGGGAAGGGAGCAGGAACAGTCTTAGTTTGAGGTATAGTAAGAACGGAGGAGAGATTTGAAATTAGAGTGGTTGTGAGTACAGTGGAGGGAGGTGGGTGAGAATATTATCATCAGTGGATTCCAGACTATGCTAAAATTGCAAAACCTCTCACAAAACCTCTAAGATAAGAAGATCCTGTTATCCTAGAAGGAATCAGAAGAAAGCTCCTTTCAAAGCTTAATAGAAGCCCTAGCCATAGCTGCCGGGCTTAGGTTACCATATTACAAAGAACCATTTAGTCTCTGTTGTCATGAGAGAAATGGATTTACTTTAGAAGCCTTCATCTTGAGATAAATATAAACCTTTAGTATGTTATATTCGGTGCTATATTTGGTGGATAATGGAATTCCACCATGTTTGAGAGCAGTAGCTGCCACCACCACCATTTTACTTAACCACACCCGTGATACCACATGAGCTGATTATCACCATTCTACATTCAGAAGCCACTCTCCTCTAAAAATGGAAACAAGGCCTTTCTCCACTTCTTGATTAATCGGATATGAACGTACTCTTATTACCGACCTTTTGATTACCCTAACATGATGTCCTGTTATAAATCCTGATTTTCTGTTGCAAATGGTTAAAAATGATGAACTATGCAAATGTGTTATTATTACTTACTACATACTTTCTCACAGGGAAGAAGTGAAATTTTCATCTGCACCTTACGCAGAGTTAGAACTTTTTGTTGTTTTTTGTGGCTGGTTCCTGTAACAGAAATGAATATGGTTAATTAAGAGCTGGAATTGCTGTCTGCACTAAAAATTCTGCTATCCTTCAGCAGCAGTTGGAAGGAGTGACATCAGCACAGGTCACTGAACTTGTAGCCTCATTACATCCGAGTGACACCTCCAGATGCATCTACAGTTAACTCTTACTGACACCTCTAGGCATCAGATATTGCTTGTTCATAGTTGCATCAACAATTCCAAAATTATGCTATGTGCAAGGTTTTTGAAAGGTTTGATCTTAAGCTTGCACAATTGCAAACTCAATTGCATTAATATTTTACCTCTGTCTAGTGCAGGTAAATAAATATTAAACTGTTGTTTTATGATATTAATTTATATAGATATAATTTTCTAATTTTTCTAAATATCTCAACAGCCAAGTAACACAGGCAGAACTTCTAAGCCTCATATGAAATCTCTCAGATGAATGAAATGCTGCTGACGGTATGTGTGTGACTTGAGTGTTTGCTGAGATATTGTAAGTTGTTCACAAAATATTAGAAATTTAATAGTTTCTCTGTTTACTGTGACTTATGAAATTCAGTTTAAGACCTAGTACCTAAAGAATATTACCACTATAAAAATAGCTGGTGCTGAAGAGTTTGCCATTGATGCTACTTTCATAATCCTTATGGTTCAAGAGATATAAACATTTGTTTGAAATGTGAAAGCATCATTTTATTCTGTGAAAAGGCTTAGGCTCTAACCATTGGAAGTTACAGTGCAAGCTTCCTGACCTCCATTGCAGTGAATGAGTTAAATATAGGCTTTCAAAGGGAAACTGTTATCATTTACTCTGATGGTGGGGCCTTCAGGGCACATCTCTGAAACTCTTAGCGCAATAAATCTCGACAAAGCCTAAAATAATGCAGAGACAAAGGCCCAAAATAGGGACCGGTTTTAAATATTGCTCTTAGAAAGTTACTAGACTAATAGAATTTATTTTATGATGCATTTTATGAAGGATATGAAGTCTGAAACTCAAAAGTATGTCATTGTTTAGTGACTTTAGTCTTCGGTTACAGACCAGAAAACCACTAATTTTATGAGGAATAGACCGAAAGTATGAGGCAAAAATCTGGACATTGTGCAAAAAGCTGGAAGTTGAAAGGTATACTTTGGAGATATTTCTGATTTTGGAAACTTTGGAAACAAAGAGAGTATATGACTTCCTCAAGAAGAGTTATTAAAAATGCTAAATACATTGATTCACTTCTGAAAGCTTTGCTGTTAGCAAGAAAAAAAATACGTTAATTAAATGTCAAGGCCACCACCGAGTTTCCGGTTGTGTTACTAGAAGTAATTAGCAGATTGTAGAATGTGACCGGCTGCCAGTTTAAATCGTCAGGAAAATACAATGGTCTTGTCAGAAGTTGTTTTTGAGTTTTGCAAAGCTGTACCTTCTCAAGATGAGAGATTAAGCAAGGGAGAAGAAAAATTAAACCAAACAGGTTGTAAGAAATCCTCGGACCATCTGTGCAGGCATCTGGATGAAAGGTTGTTAACTTCATATTCTTTTTGATTTGTTAAGACCTTATCATTTGTCATGACATATTGGAAAGAATTATTTACTGTAATTGCTTAACTAAGACTAGTTTGTGCCTCTTCTTCCTTCTCTGATTGTTCAATATGTGCAAAAAATATGATATGTGTTTAACATGCAGTGACTCTAGAAGTGCTAACCATATACCTGCATCTTTGCCTCACTCTTGGGATCCAATTCTCGATTTACAAATATATTATGTCCAGCTACCAAAAGTCGAAAGGTTCAACTTTGTTATAGTGATTACAAGGTTTCCTGCTGGACTGAAAGCCATCTATTGTGCTAAATCTGATGCTACTACAACAGCTGAGAAAATTATTCAAGGAGTTTATTCCAGTACGTGTCCCATGTATGATTACTAGTGAACAAGGTGCTAGCCTTATTCGCCAGGTTATTGAAGGCCCGTGCAAAGTATTTGGAATCACACTGCAGTACACTGTCCTCATCATACCTCTCAACCTCTTAATGCAAGAAGTCTAGACAAAGCCAAAAATTATGTGGGATAAGAGCCCAAAAATATGGACAGATTTTAATTACTGCTCTTATAAAGTTAGACAATTGGTAATATAGCAGGTTTTGTGTTAGTATGCATCTTCTGAAGGATATGAAGTTTAAAACTCAAATGTCTGGTTATTATTTAGTGACTTCAGTCCTCAGTGATTTGCCACAAAACCACAAACTGTATGATAAACAGACCAACAATATGAGACAAATATATTGACATTCTGTGAAAATCTAGACAGTTGAGAGGTATGGCCCTCGTCATCCACAAACATCTGTTTTGGTAGAATACATTGAAAAAAATTAAGACAGGCTGGCAAAAGTTTATGAAGTGACTAATTTAAAATGGCAGCTGCCATGCTTTGGCTTTAATGAGTGTGCAAGGAACTTTGAAATCTATCAGAAAACATAGTGTCCACAAGATTCTCATGGGAAGGCTGATGAGTATGCTGATAACCCTACCTAGTTCAGGTATAGAACTTTTCCTAACTGTTGATGCATTGCTTTCTTATTGTTTAATTCTTATTTCTCTTTTACAGAACTTTTTACAAAAGGACAAAGGAACCCCCCCTCTCAAAAAAAAAACACTGAATTTATATTGCCGCAATCTGAAGCATGGCGACTGGGTCTCTGTCAAATCCTCTAAATAAAAGTCCAGTCTCAGTCTGAGGTAGAAGGAGCCATTCCAGATTTTGCTTACCACACAAATTGCTATTTGTTGTACTGATCTGCTGACCTAAACACACAAGATACGCTGCCAGAAAGACTTGTTGAGTGACAACTGCAGAGGTTGAAAAGCAGCCATTGACTCCTAGTACCATGGAAGACCAACTGCACATGAGAGTTGTGCCAGGTGGCAGTTGTTTCCTGTCTGCTAGTGATGGCTGAAGGTCCCAGTAATGGAAAATGGATTCCTGCTTGTGCTTCATCAATACACAGAAAATTTGAATCTCACCAACTGCTGGGTTTGTTGATATGTAACATGTCATTCAAATGGTGGGCTTCCTTTAGTACCTCCTGCATCTGAAATCCAGTTTGAAGAGAAAGTGAATGCAGTGTGGCCTGGCATAATAGGTCAGACTTTTCTAAAGTCGTGTACATGCTGCTACAACAGAAACAACAGCCCAAATAAGGCAAACAGTGGTAAAAAAATACCAAAATGTTCACAAAATGGGAAAAAAAGCAATACACACCTAAATTAAAATCGGGGATTTGACCCAAATAACAAAAAACATATAGAAGTATGCACTTTTGTCACTGCATCCAGTTCACCTCGATTTCATCAGACTGTTCAACATAACTAAAAAAGATTCTCGTTTCTAACAATGGACAGTCAATCCCATGACTAAGAATAATCATATGTCTAAAAATAATTACATGACCTAATAAGTAAACACTGCACCTTAAATATATTGCAACACTCTATCTCTCAAAACAGATTTATGTCACTTTGTTGAGTTGTTAAAATTTTGAAATTCATATGGTTAAGACCATATGATCGACAATTTAAAAACTCAAAAAACAAGTACAGAAAAGAAACTGAGTTGCACTGAGATCATAGTACAGTAGGAATTGGGAATTTGCCCTTTTCCCCACAGTACTGCTATTTCAGAGTTAGTATATATTTTTATCAGGGGGTATTGGGGTGCATGGGGGTTTGCCCTACTGCAAAAACTTTTTTGTTTTATTTTCTGGAGTTGTTTGTCAAGTTTTTAAATTGTCAATCATATGGTCTCGGCCATATGAATTTTGACAATGTAAAAACTCAACAAAGTGACATAAATCCCTTAAAATACACTTAAAATTAGTTAAATAATTCAACTCTGGATACTTAGTGGCATCCAGGAACACTTGCCAAGTAATTTATTTATTAATTTATTTGTCCTTTGAAAACCGGGAAAGTCTGACTAAACCAGTTGTCTATTTACACTGAAGGCCCAATATGAAATGCTGAACAATAAATTCAAAAACATTTAAACAGTAGTTGATGAGTAATTATATACAAGAAGAGAACAACAGTATTAATATTTTACAATGAGATGGGGAGAAAGGCTCCTAATTTTCTTGGGTGGCGAAAGCCAGGGTACCTTTTGGCTAGGCTTATATAGGCCCTAGGGCCAATAGCCTAGTACCTACCTATGAACCTACAAAAACACACAGAAAAGATTTTACAGAAACTGATATGTGATTATATACAAACAAGGGGAGAAATTTGCCACAACAGGTTAAACACAAAGAGATTGAAATACATTTACAGAAATACTACTAGGAAAAATTGCGATCAAGAGTACCATATGTACTGCAAGTAGCAAGACACTTCCAAAAATAGATAACCTATGTCAACTAAACTAAAACAAAGGTATTCAACATATTGATTATGTTTCTAATAATATATGGAGGTTAGAAATAATAGAGCATTCTGCTGCCGAAATAGATAGAGGAACAGAAAGGAGTAATGAGCAGGAGAGAAAATTAAGGACATGGAAAGAGAACTGATTATTATTAGAAAGATGAGAATGTTTGGAAGGACATGAGAAAGTAATAAATATAAATAAATATATAAATTTATAAATATATAAATAATATAAATAATAAAAAGTATTAGCTGAAGAGGTAGAAGAGCATACATTAGTAGTATGATATCATTAAAGTGAGAGCTGCTTTTGATGTTAGGCCATTACTACATGCTAAGATGTGAAGGGGTTAGTGAATTCAGAGTGAGAAAGACATAGGGCCAGATTCAGGAAGCCTCCGTGTAAGAGTTATAACTCTTACACGGAGGCTGCAGTTAAACGGTGTGATGTCAGCATGTCATGCATATGCATGAGGTGCATGAGGCATGCTGAATCACACTAGTAACTCTTACACGGTCCGTGTAAGAGAGTAGGGGGCGTGTCTGTAGGCTAAGCCCTGTAAGCGGACACGCCCCCGGAAGACTAGAATGGCTGAAAGTAAACAGCCACGAGAGAGGCCATGGAAATGTGAATAAACACACTACACAACACATGCCCCGACAGACCATCAGTGTATAAAGTGAAGAGATGTTATAAAATTAAATTAAAACCTTTTTTTTTTTTAAACCCCGTAAATGTTTGCTACTGTGTGCGCTCGTGTGCGCGGGTGTGCTACTAGCACAATTGCAGTTAGCACTCAGTGGAAAAGGATATAAGAACTAAATATGCCAAGTAAGCCAAGAAGTAATAGCTTAGCGGTAGAGTTGCTGGCCTAAGAGTAGGCAGGCAGGGTTCGAGCCCCCACAACAACCTTTTTTTTTTTTTTGTAAATAAGCACTAAAACGCCCCCTGACAGTATTGTACAAATGTAAAAGTATTCCCTTTTGTAAAATGCAATGAAATGGAGCATATACTTTGAAGTAACACAAGAATAAAAATAGTCAGAAATGTACTCATAGCTAAGCTGCTGTGAGACAGACTGCCCGTAGCTGAGTAGTGTTTAAAAAGCTGCAAACTGCGTGCCCGTTGCTAAGCACCGGTTTGACAGGCTGAAACTGTTTGCAACTAGCTGTGCTAAGCTGAACATGTGTGTCACTAGCCAATTAAGGGTTACCCTAGCGCACCGTTTGCGCCGCTCCCACAAGCTAACTGCCAGTGCGCATGCGTTACCTCCGCGCAAACGAGCACAGACCTGCTTTTAAGTGCTTAAAAGTGCTTTTGGCATGTTTGATTGACAGGTCTCAACTCATATCTGTCAGGAAAATCACAAATCAGTTGTCAGATTCGAACCCAGGATACCATGCACTAGAGTCAAGGTACTAAACCACTAAGCCATGACAGCAATACCTAGAAATGCAGAAATAGCATATATATGGGATAAAATCCAGAATGGAGCATGATAAAGCATTTTCAGTGAAGTAGATACAATTCCAAAATGGCCAATCAGAGAAATGTGCGGAAAAAGCGGCATATATAAGCCCCATAGGCGGGAATACACAGCAGAAACGATTGTAGAACAGACCTGCAGTCAGAATGAGTGGAGTAGGTGAGGGACGTTGCTTTCGAGCACAGCGTTGGGGCATTGAGGAGTCCAGATACATGGTCTGGCTCCTTGTCCATCATCACGAGGTCCAACTCATGCAGGGCCAGGTCTCATGGGGAGCGTATAGGGCAGAGGCATGGGACCAGTTGGCTCGTGATCTGACCAGTGCTACTGGCATTCCACGCACTGGTGAGCAGGTCCGTCACCACCATGCGGACCTGAAGCGACGCAAGAAAGACCAGTTGACCGAATGGATCCAGGAGGCCCGGGATATGCCCAACGCCCCACTACTGAGTAAGTTACATTTTGCTTATGTATGTAAGGATTTCAACTGGCCGATACCATGGAGATGTGTAGTCCAATATTACTTCTTTCGTATTACAGCTGCAGGTGTCCGCTCTGCGAATCGCGAGATGTATGGCCGTAGGCTGGTGCGACTGCGCCACCATGCAGGTTAGTAACCCCACCCATTACTTGTAAATAAATATTGTACTGTAGCATGTATCAGAACACTGCAGTGTATTGATTAAAAGTAATATAATGTGCAAGCAGGAATTGTAAGTCTGCAGGTATGGCTGCAACTAGTTCATCAGTATGCAAGTGTAACTGGAAATATAATTGATAGAATTAAACAGTGCTGTAATACAGATGTCCCACCATGAATTAAATATAGTGTAACCTGCAGTAGTCCCAAGAGTACAGCTTTAGAATCTGAGGTAGTCATATGTGAGATATATCCCTGTTGAAATGCTGAATCATGACAGAAGTGAGGCTGTTGGAAAGTGTTTGAATCACCACCAGTCTAACATGTGAACAAAGCCTAGAAGTACCAACCTGAACTGTGAAGTTGCAGGATGTGTGAGAGTGACAGAAAGGGTCATGTATGAATAAATAAAGTAGTAATAACCCCTGAATATAGTATCCCCAGTGTGTTTCTACAGAACTAAATGCATGTGGGAAGTACATCTTAATATCCCAAACTGATTTCAGTGTGTCAGAATCTGGAATGTGTAGGCCAAAGTCTGTATGGTGATCACAGTATACAATTTGCAGATAGAATGAATGATTATCTGACAGACTAAACAGCCATAGTTGTCCCCTGTCCTGTCATCAAAGTGTAGCAGGATGATGTATCTGATCAGATTAAACATAAGTAGGATAGTGATGTATTCGTAACAGGTGTAGCATGACAGTCAAATAAAGATAATTTGAAACATCAGCCTCAACTTAATTGTGTACCTATTACAAATGTAAATCAATGTGTAACATATGAATGTGTCATCTCTGTCTATCTCCACCCAACCCTATAATTCCATATAACAACACCCACTAAATAATGGTATGTGAACATTTCATTAATCATGGACATTTGTCCGTTTCCAAATTATATGCATGCCTGTTTGTGCATGTGCCCTGTTCATACCTGCAAATTTGATGGCCTGTTGCCATTAATCAACCCTGCATGTTGTTTGACTGTGTATTTCTGTTCAAATAATGCATGTGATATTGATATGCCCCATGCTCAATGGTGTTAATATCTGGGTGTTTGTTTGATGGGAATACCAATGCATGCTGTTACAACTAATCTGAATGGAATAAAATGCCACTAACCCAAACTAACATAACTACTCACAAACCTAGAACGCTTGGGAAGGCAGGTCCCAGCGGACCCACCTCTCCCACCTCAGCTGGCGACTGCACCTGGCACTAGTGCCCAGGCCGGACCCCCCTCCGGTGGCCCTGTGCCACCTTCAGGTGGAAGCACTGCAGGGGATGGGGCCCGTCCCCCCCTCTGCAAGTGTGGCCGGAGGGGTTCATCCACTCACCCTCCAAGGTGTCCAGTCTGTGGTGCGAAGGGAGATCCAAGACTCTGTTCTTGGGCCCCTACGCCAGCTTGAGGCTCGTGTGGCACAGCTAACGGCCCCGGCCGTTGCCCCGCCTACACAGCCCCGTCCTGGGCTGTGAAGGAACAGTGACAACTGCCTATGGGTGGGGATATCAGTTCCACTGTTGCCATCTGTGGGCTCATGCATCTCGGATATCCCAACCTCCGTCCCCGTCAAATGTGTAACCCCCCCACGTGTGTCATACACCGCTCCTGTATGCGTCTTGTCTGTCTTGTCTGTTAACCTACCCAACCTACCTCCCCAGCTATACCGACTTCCTTCACCTGACATACCACTCTCACCTGAAAAAAAAAGGGCACTCTGTACCCACAAAAAAATTATGCCCCATACATAGCTGTCCATGTCGCACACATGTCTGCTTGACATTGAAACAGTTAATTACAATTGGCTCTACAACAAATATTAATGTTGTCCTGACACCTCTCTCAGGGGTGAAAGGTTTCCAATGTCTCACCAAAATACATGGAAATGCACAGCTGTTGCTGCCAAAGACATGGGCATCTATGGGCCTTACCTACATCCCTCCTGCAAATCCCACGCTTGTTTCCCTACTGTCTTACCCTCTTTGTGACCCCTTTTTCACCACTTTCCTGTAACCCCTTTTTCTTTTCTTTCAAAGAAATTAGCGCGGGTGTGCACTTGTGTTAGCGGAGCTCACCGTCAGTGCGCATGCGTGAGCTCCGCGCAAATGAGCGCAGACCTGGTTTAAAGTGCTTAAAAGTGCCTTTATGGCACTTTGATTGACAGGTCCTGTACTCAGTTTGAAAGTTTGCAAAGAAAAATAAATTCCCACTGTCAGTCTCGAACCCAGGACCTTGGTAACATTAGTCTGTATGACCTACCACTAAGCCATGCTTGCCTTACAAGAACACAGTGCTAAAATAAATATAACATGTAATAGTAAAAATCAGTATAAAAGCAATATAGGAGATGTACTATCTGAAGCATGTCAGGCAGAGTTTTAATGGCCAAATTACTGGATTCCCATACTAGGTCAGTGTTAACAGAAACAGCCCTGCTACTTGTTAGCTTGTACATAATAAAGTAAGGTAATGTACATATATGAAGGTACGTATATCTACACATACAGATATATAAATATATCTAAATACATATGAAAGATAGCTGTAGGTGTCAGTATCCATACACACTCACTACAGGAAACAGTGAAGATAAATGCAGCAACCAGAATCTGCAACACAGCCTGGCTCCTGTGAGACCTACTAACCCCTTTATCTGCTTAAAGGTGCCTCCAGCACTTTGATTGATAGGCCCTATACTCAAGTCAAAAGCAGAATATAAGCATACTAGTAGGCCCTACCACAAGACCATTGTAACACTAGTCTGTATGACCTACCACTAAGCCATGACTCTCATACAGGAATATAGTGCTAAATAAGTGGAACATGTAATAGTAGGAATGAAGATAAAGGCAATATAGTATGTCTACTACCCAAAGCATGTCAGGCAGACGTTTATAGTCCCAATTACTGGATTCCCATACTAGTGTAGTGTTAATAGAAACAGCCCTGCTAAATGTTAGCTTGTACCCAATAATGTCAGCTAATGTACATATATGAAAGTATGTATATGTACACAGATATATATATATTTATATAGCAATACATATGACATATAGTTGTAGGTGTCAGTATGCAGACACACTCACTACAGGGAACAGGCAAGAGAAATGCAGCAACCTGAATCTACAACACAGCATGAAGCATGGGAGATGTACTAACCTTCACACTCACAGAACACTGTCAACAGCATACCAGCATGGTCCACGCCCTACAATCTGAAAGGGCAACGCCTATCTCACATACCCTTTTATAGCAGTGTCCTGAAATCACAGTGAGACATGCAATCAGTACACACCTGGCTGCATGTAATTAGGAAATGCTGTCTTACAATTGGTGCAGAGGCCATCACATGGACCTATGCAGATACCTACAAAAGCATTGAGTACCCACACTACACTCATGCAATACATTCATTGCACAAAACCTACAGAGAAAGAGTGAGAGAGACAGAGAGAAACAAACAAATATAACGACAGCCAGCAGCAAAAGCAGCAGCAAGCAGCAAGGAGCAAGCAGCAACAAGCACCACTGGCACAGCAACAGCTGCCACAAACACAGGTAATGCAAAGTAGCAGGTTAATCCTGTGTATACTGTGACACCTCCAAATGTATCATAGTTCACTATCTATAGGTATGTCCATGAGATAGGTTGTGTGTACATAGTCCTGAAATATAAACATATGTAATATTGCTGTACATGTTGCCCATACTTAACACTTCCATAGCTTAGAACACAAGGCCAGTTGTGCATATGATGCAGTAGTTCCCAGGGTCAGTAGAGGTTCCTCCTCATTGGTGTGGGACCACTGTGTATGTATGGCACTGTTCAGATACATATCCTGTAGTATGGCCAGGGATTAATATCAGTCTGTCATGTGGTGCTATGTCCTCCAGGGGTGAATGTAGCACACATCCAGAGATACCATTTCGTAACAGTGATGCTATGTGTTCCGCAATGATGAAGGTGGCTCTCACCTGGACATGTGAGAGGATAGGGAGGTGACAGTCATCTGGGATAACTAATACCACATGTGTAGGAGAATGGGGGGGGGGCAGCACCTAAACTGTCTGCAACAATGTAGCCAATATCTGTGCATTTGGTGAATGTGAAGCATCTTAACACTGCTGACCACAGATGCCTTGCTGTCATGTGAATCTGCCCTGTGCTGCAGTAGCCTCCTACTATTGTTATACAATATGCCTGTATCTGTACTCCACTGGACAGGATTAATAAGTGGTGTGCAGTTGTTCTGGGTTAGATATGTGTGTGCACAGTACATGCAGTATGTGGGATGTTTGTGGTAAGCATATGCAAAGGTGCTGGTGGTGTGTGTTGTGGCTTCCACTGGCCCAATGGGCTGCATGGATAGCATCACTGTCATAACTACTGAATAACTGTGTAATTAAATGCATACATAGCAAGGTAGTGTACTGTGCTTGTGGTGTTGTTCGGATTTGTAAATCCAGGCTGAGTAATGTGTGCACATCACAGGGTTGGGTTGGATGGCAACACACATCCAGTATGTAGGGATGAACACCCAGAATGTGTCAGACATGTCGCCTGTGCAGAAGTATCCGGCCATTACCTGTGCATCCCTCACAACACACACACATGCAACATATGGCAGAAGTACTATAGCAGTACACACATGTTCATAGGTTCATACTAGACTATTTGCCCTAGGGCATTGGTAAGTCTAGTAGAATGTGTTTGTCTTTCGCCACCCAATTACAAGTTATGCTGCTATGCCCTTGTCCGATGTTAGTATACTGTGCCTCCGTCTAACAGTGACATAGAAGTGATACCTGGGGTACAACTATGATCTACATCCAGTCATCCAGATTCCTATGGAAGAGAGTCAATGAGGGACTCTGCCTAACCTGTAGTGTGAGCTCATTACAGAGTGAAGGGAGCCTCTCGGTTAGGAATATGCCCCTCCAGCATGTCCATGTATGTCAGTGCTGAGGTCCAGCACTCCTGAGCATGTGGCTGTATGGGACTCTGATTGCCTGAGGTGCAGCATGTTCATTACTGCTGGGTAGGACATGGCTGTATATGGCACGCACAGATTGCCTCTGAACAGGCAATAAGCCACTGAGTCCAGCTGGATTTATTTTACCTGGGCAGCATATGACATCTGTGTGAGCCATTGCATCCCCTTGATGAGGTACTGTTGTCCTGTACCAGTTGCTGTGGGTGTCTGGTTAGGTACATCCCAAAAGGTGCATTGTGCGCAATTATAGGCTTGATGATGGATGAGTAAAGAGGCACAATGACCTCCACTGCCATACATGTGAATCCCTCATGATTAGCTGGGCTATATAACATGTCTCTCAATCCACATTGGCCATGTGGTTGACAAATGACAGACCGCTACCATGTTTCTTCCCCAGGTCCCCAACCACGTCTTCTGTACTCAATGGCCTAACACCTATGTTGTACTGTGCCACCAATGTGGATGCGTGGGAATCTGCATTGAATACTGATACTCCCCTCCTTTGTTCAAGTGTTGGGGCTGACAAGAATGGTAACAGCTATAACCTGGTAGTACTGGTGTGCTCCTGTGAAACCTGAAACAGGTACATGTTAATGCACAGATATCGATGTCCAGAATGTCAAGTAGGGTTTTGAGTGCGTGCATCCTTAGGTCTAGACTTCTGGTGTTGAGTAGCATCACTCTTACTTCCTCATCCTTTGTGATACAAATGGATGTGGGTTTGCCTTATGAGCCTTGCCTAATACAGGCACTATGGGTGTAGCAAGAGGCTCCGCCAAATTCCAATAGGACAGGGGCGACAGGTGCAAGCTGTCCCTAGCAAAGCATACCACCCCAAGATGGCAGGCATTGGCACACTTGTGAATGACACCAGTATGTCAGTCAATTGTTGGAAGGGATCATCGTGCCTTGATATTGTGGCATGGTTCTAGGTGAGGGTAGGATGCTACTCAAGGTCAGGGTCAAACTGTCTTGGGCTACGTGCTCAGAGAGCTCTGTACTGTCTCATGTCATGTAGTCCAGGGAGGAATGTGTCAGGCCATTCACACCAGCATGGACACTGACTGAGTCATACCTGTACTTGCCTTGGGGTTACCTGAGTGTTTGTGTTATGTGGCAGGTCATAGTGGCCAACAGGCTGCACACCGTGACCCTCACCTCGTTAAGCCTGGTGAACGTGATGTTAGTGTGCCTGATGATAGAGGCACCTAGTACAGGTGTATGAGGTGTGTTGTTTACTGTTAATGGCTGTGAGTGTTCAGCACATTGGCTTTGTGTGATATGTGTTGCACATGTTCGTTTCCGTGGTAGTGGTTGCATGGATGTCTGCTTAGGAGGTCTCTGCTGCATAGGCATAGCTGTGGTCCGAGCCTACAAGTATGTTCATGTGTGATCATGTGTTAGGTCCGCTGTTGTGGTAGGTCTATGTGAGACTGGAAGTGTAGTGTGTGGTCTCCTTGGCCACCTGACTGGTTATGGTGGTATTGAGTAGACAGAGCCTAGCCTCCAGTTTGGTATATGGTTGCATCACTCACATGAGATTGAATTTGTTGTTAGGAGGAGGGGGTTGTCTGTGTACATGCATCTGTTCCAACATTGTCTCTGGAGTACCACACTCACCAGCTGGACTGGGGAGGGAACTGACAACTGACCTCTGGACATGCTAGAATACTATTCTGAATTCTGTAATAATTAATGATTGAAAACAAGGTCCAGTGGGGAGTGAGGGTGTACTGACATTACCTACAACTGCTGATTGATATAAAAGCGTCAGTGAGCAAGTGAGAGGTAACCTAAGTGCAATGTGTCACAATTAAGTAAATGCAACAATGAGAAGTAGTCACTTGCTGTCATGTGTAACATGGAAGAATGTACAGTAAGCAATGCAGATAACAGTAGTGAGTCACAGATGTGTTGACAAGCTGTGTACTATGTGGAAGTAGCATACCAGTGAAATAACAAGCTAACAAATAACAAGCATATAAACAAAGATAGATCCAGGAGGCCTGGATGTAGTGGTTGCTACAGAAAACAAGGTGTAGCAATGTCAGTAAGATACAGCTCAGATATGCAGGCACTATAAACCTGAAACCAGATGTCCCCAGCTATGAATGGCAGAGTACAGCCTATTGTCACACACGAGTGCAGACCATAAACCTTGTTAATGTTAAATAACTGGCCTGAAGGCCAACTGCCCATACCAGAACTAATACACTTGTACACTGGGCCCTCAATCAGCAGTTCCCAACTTCAATGGATGAAAGATATGTGTCCTGCCACCACAGTGCTTGCCACCAACCTCCCTAATGTAAAACAACTGGTCTGAAGGCCAAGTGCTTAGTACAAATGACATAGAATGATAGCTACACTGTAATCAAGTTTTAACCAAGCAGTAATAAGTAGAAGTTAATACTCCCTGTATAGAATGTGTACCATGTATTGTTGAGATACTATGCTGATAACCTGTTTGTGTACCTTTCCAGCTTGACATGGCTCCAAAAAGGAACCCATCATATTCTGCTGCAGAGGATGACGTGATTCACCAGAGCAACCGCGGATGACAACAGGCCCACTCGCGCACCTCAAGTGCCAGCACCAGCCCCAGCAATGCTGGGTCTGTGCTGTCATCAAGACGCCCCAGGAGACCACGTGCACGTGGCTCTGGACAGTCCCAACAGGGAACTGTGTCCAGTCAACACACCCCTGCTTCCGATGACAGTACCCAGTCTGGGTTAGTACCAGATACGGCCCGTAGCACCCCTGCCAGGCACAGGTACCGTGTCCGTGCCCACAGACACTGATATGGATGACCTGACAGGTGCAGTCTGTGGCTGTCCACAAAACCCTGTACATGGCAGCCATTATGTGGGACTGTGTGCGTGCTTACACACATGCAGAAACCTAACACCTAGGGCAAACACATACACACACACACTGCACCAACACCGGTCCACCCTGTACTGCTGCCCCTCACAAACACACATACACACACATGTCAATTGGTGTTACCAGTGGCTGGCTTGGGCATACCTAACCCACACCCTGTGCATATGATGACACTGTGCCACCTCCTGCATACTACAACATCGGTGCAGGTAAAGGTAAACACGTTGCTGATGCACAGGGTGACTACATAGATGTGTATAAGTAGTAACATGTTGGTAACTGTTCACTGTTCCAGTATAATTGTGTGTATATCCCAGCAGTCCTGCTGCAGTAACTGTATGACTGTCCTCAATTGTTATATGCACCCATACTACTTACCAAAGTGTACCAGCTGCACACCATCACATGCTAACATTGACTATGGCAATGCGCATCTTGTGCTGTTACGTAGATTCAGCTATATGTAACTGTTCTGTCACACATGCATTTATACACACCCTGCTACCCACACACATGCACACGCTCACCTGCCATTCCCATTATTTATCACCCTACATGAGTAGCTGTTGATACATGACAGGTACACATTTGAGAAGTGCACTATGTTGTTTACTACTGGCATTCCCTTCTCTACCTGTACTCACAGGGTGCAGGCAACCTCATCGGTTGAAAGATGTAATGTGCATCAGGTACTGTAGTACCCTGATTGCCACATTAAACATGTTTCCCATATGGAAATGCACACACAGACACATCCCACATCCACACACTTGCCACATTCAGGCTTCAGAGCACTATCTAGGTATATTTGGGTACATGTGCGTGTTACAGTAGCATGTAACACTATACTGAGTACTGGCAGTTGTCTGTTGTCATGTTGTCTGTATAGAATAAAAGAATTGTTTGATTATCCTACTCCGTTTTGTGGACATTACTTGAAGAAGTGTTACCTTACATGTGTTATTGGTACCACCACCTTCTCTTTTGTAGTTTTGTTTGTATAGGGTGCTATCAACATCACTGCTTGTGAAGGGTAATGACCACCCTGCAGTGCATAGCCCCATGTGGCAAAAGCCACATCCCACCCCATCATTGTGCACACACACTAACCCCACCAACAGTAAAACACATACTTTCCATTTGCAAGATTCAAACCCATACCTAACTGTGTTATGACAGTAGAAACAGACACATTAGCAGAGTGTGCTATTTGCAGTAGTTGGAGAAATCCCTACTAATGCTGTACTTAGAGGGTGCTGACATCATCTGTGTGTAGGAGGAGGGATGTGCACCCTGTAGTGTGTTCTCCCAGTTGTCAAAAGGCAGTTAACCCTCCCAGCATAGTGCACACACATAAACTTCACTCATACTAACACACATATATTCCTTTTGCAGGATTCAAACCCCTACCTAACTACGTTATGACACTGGAGAAAGACGCATTAGCAGAGCGCGCTATGCGAATTACTGGAGGACTTTACTACAGGTAATATAGTTATACAGTCCTGACATCATCAGTGTTTCAAAAGAGGAATCTGTATCCTGTACTGTACTGTCACAGTTGCTAATAGGGACATTTCCAACACACACATCGATGTGTTTGAGGTTTGCATATGTGGGGGATCCAGTACTCCAGTGTGATGAGTATATGGTTTGATTGCAACAATGAGGGATATACTCCGAGTGGTGAGCTGTTTGTACTCATGGTTGTGATGATCAGGTCTAGTATATCTTCCCCTCTTGTGGGAAGGTTGGTTACCTGTTCCATAGCCAAAGAATGTATGATCTATGTGAACCCTAGAGCTTGGGTATTGTGGCTTGTGTAATGTTCACAGTCTATGTTTGGGTAGCTAACGTCACCCAGTATGATGGTGTTTGCAGAGTAATCTAAACTGTCCTGTGTCAGCATGAAGGCTGTGTGGGAGTCCTGAGTTTGAGAGGGTGCTGTAAGAGCTCCTCTGTGTCTCTTGCCATGTGGTCCAGGGAGGTACGTCTCAGGTTGTTTGCACCAGCATGGACAATGTCTGCCTCATAGCTGTACTTGCTGTGGAGTGACCTGTGTGCCTGTGTTATGTGGCACATGCTATCACCCGACAAGTAGCTAACTGTGACCCTCACCGTGCTCTGTCTGGAGGGTGGCACGTCTGTCAACAGCTCATGTCAAGCAAGTTCACACCCCTCATAAATGATGTGGAAACCTTCAAAGGCCCAAGGCCTGTTGACAATATGGACCAGACTGCAGATACCTCTATAAAGGCATTCTATGGACACATTCAGAAATGCATGGATCATGAAGCCATATATGAAAGCATGACCCAATTCTCCAAAGGCAGATGTCCTGGGTGCCGGACACCAGCCATAAACACACTATACAATAGAAGGATGATGCCACTACATGATACAACAACCTCCCAAAATGTGAAGGCACCACTGATGAGTATTGGAAGACAACTACAGGCACCCATATGATTGTCTAAGGCCATCTTTGAGAGAGGGTTCCACAAGCCACTGAGGATAATCACAAGGCTGCCTGTAGTTATGTTAGTAACCTGGGTGGTACTACCCAGATATGCTCAGAGGTAATCCAAGATGTCACACAAAATACAAAACATGCAGACATTGCCATCATCCTAGTGGGCAGGTTCAATGCTGCCTTCTCCCCACCACACCAAAAGGGCACATATGTCTCGTGGCACAGTGCTGCCCCCCCTGACATCACAGATGCTCAGGTAAGAGATGCCCTTCCCAAAGCAATAAACACTGCATCAATGGGACCAGACAGTGTCCCAGGCTGTGTCCTACATGAACCATGAGAAGAGCTACACCCAGACATAACACCACTGTTCAATCCCAGCCTTAATACACGGTATGTGGCCAGAGAGTGGCATACAGCAACAGTGGTCCCTCAACATTCAGGTGGTGCCTTCACGGATCCTGGACACTACTCGACCCATATGTCTGACTAGCTTTGTCTGCAAAGCTATGGCAAGGATCATCATGAACCTCACATATCTAGATATTGTGGACCTACAGACATGTCACCATACACAGTTTGGCTTTGTCAATAGCAAATCCTGCCTCTCCAACCAGTTTGATTTCTTTGAAACAGTCACCAAGGCCACTGTCAAGGGGAAGGAGGTGTACACAGCCTACCTGAACCTTGCATAAGCCTTGGATACAATACCCCAGTTGTGCATTCTAGGGAAGCTCACCAGTGTACATATTAACCCCTATGTCACTATGGGTATTGCACAGTGGCTCAAGGACAGAACACACATGGTAGAATTGCTGGAGCCATGTCAGCCTCCAACCTGGTACAAGTGGTGTCCCACAAGGCACAGCCCTGGGAGCTGTCATCTTCATTATATATTTATCATAGGTACAGGCCAACATGGAAGTACTGTGGCACAGCAAGTCGCAGGTGACTGCAAACCGGACACCATAATCAACTCACCAGCTAACACACGCACCTCCAAAGGGACTCTTGGAAACACACGACTTGTGCCACAGCCATGGCCTCAACGTGAATGACAGAAAGCGTATAGTCATCCCCTTTGTCAAACACAGAGTGACCACAACGTACCACATATGTGTTAATCCATTAAGTGCAGACGAAGGAATTATGGACCTTGGGGTACACAGGTTGATAGCATTCTACCATTTGACAACAACATGGACAAAGTGGTTAGGTAAGCATGTTATATGGGCCACATCATCATGGGATCCACATGTAGATCAGGGGTGGACATTGTGCCCTGTTACTCATCCCTCATCATGCCCATAATTGACTATGATGAACCTCTCGGCATGCACCTTACCAGACACCTGCAGCAACTGGAGATACCACATATGTACCTCGACAAGGGGATCAAAGGGCTCAAACAGATGCCACATACTGACTGGTTAAAGTAACAGCAGCTCTACTCAGTGACATACTGCCTCTTCATAGGCAATCTGTGCCTGACATAGAAGGCCAGGTCATACCCTCAGTTAATGGCCATGCTGCATCTCAGAATATCCAGATCCCACCAGGATACACACTGGAAATACTTGAACCTCAGGAGTGATATACACAGGACATGCTGGAGGGGCACATTCACAACTCAGAGGCTCCCTTCATTCCGAATATTATCCCAATAGAGGTTAGGCAGACTGACTCAGTGACTATCTTCAAGAGTGATATTAATGACAGGATGTGACATTGTAGGGTTACCCTGGGTATCACTTATGTGTCACTGTGAGACAGAGGCACAGTATACTAACCTTGGAAAAGGGCATAGCAAGACAGATTCACAATGCATGTTGAAAGGCACACACATTCTGGCTAGGTGGATACATGCCCTGGGCAGACATCCCTGTACGAACCTATGGACCTATGTATCTTTATCACCATTGTCCCTATGTGCTGTTAATCACCAATGTAATCTCAATACTATGGTAGCATGTGCAAAGGTCAGTTGTCAGTCACCTCTATGGTACAGTTGTGGAATATGTGTGTCATGTAGTAATGTCACAGCTGCCACATGTACACAGTCAACCCTATCCCCTACCCATGGATGTACATCACATGTATGAGATGGAAACACATGGCCAAACTGTGGACTAAGCACTCTGAACCCAGTACTGGCATAACCTGTCTGGTGGCATGAAATACTACAGTGACAGCAATACCAATCTGATGTGGACCTACACGGACAGCAATACAAGCATGGAAACACAACAGGTCAGTTGTGATGCCTAAGGATAGCATCCTGCATGACTGGCAGACATCTCTGCAGCTGGCACACAGGCATACATTAGGCCTGCACACAGCACGCATAACACATAGCACACAAATCCTGTGTGTCAAACAAGCACAGTCTGTACAGCTATACAACACTACTGCCGCAGTTGTGTTAGGTACTTTTATTGTCCAGTACAGTGAGACAATGCTCACCAGGCTGGAAAAGGTGTAGGTCACAGTGATATGCTCATGGGGCACTATGGTTCACCACATAACACAAACATACAAGTCAGTCAGATGCATGGACACATATGACTCAGTCATTGTCCATGCCACCACAGCTGATGTGGGATGTCCCTCACTGGGATACATGATAGGGAACATGGAAGGGATCACTGAGCAAGTGACACAGGCTGGTAGACTCCTGACCTTGGTTGGCATCAGACCCTCACCAGGGATTCTGACAAATTACTGAATGCTAATGACTTAGTGTAGCTACAAAACCCTAGCTGAATGGTTCTTAGCATGCAGTCACTGCATTGCTATGGAATACTGTCTTACCACTCCCACAACAGGTGAAAACATGCAGCTCCTGTACATCAACAACATGTAGACTATATGCCCCAGACCAGGTGTGCATCCCTCACTACTAGGCTGATAGCATCTACATCTCACACTGTATGTACACATCCCACATGCTGCACCTGCACAGAAGACCACGGTCATAATGTTACTCTGTGCAAATACCATGTATTCACATGTGGCAGGCATCACACATGGTAACTATTGAAGGTCACAGGTACATATGTGTATTTGGTACACACATACATCATGTGTGCATTGCCATAACTGGTTTAATCAATGTCTTGCATTATTGTGAGTGACAACCCACACACATGGGCATTCTGTGTGTGCAAAACACACGTGGCATGTCTGTAATCAAAAGCCATACATAATTGTGATATCGTTTAGAAAGGGGTATGTGCATCCTGTGGTGTGTTTTCCCAGTTGCCAAAAGGGATGTTTCTTTCATACACACACTTACCCCCCTTCACACACACTTGCCACCTGCTGGATTCAAACCCCTACCTAATTAGGTTATAACACTAGAGACAGACGCATTAGCACAGCACGCTATTTACATTACAGGGAGGTTTCCTTTCCCCTGATATACTTATAGGGTGCTGACATCATCAGAGTTTAGAAAGTGGAATGATCATCCTGTGGTGTATTTTCCCAGTTGCCAAAAGGGATGTTTCTTTCATACACACACTTACCCCCCTTCACACACACTTGCCACCTGCTGGATTCAAACCCCTACCTAACTAGGTTATGACACTAGAGACGGACGCATTAGCACAGCGCGCTATTCGCATTACTGGGAGTTTTCCTTTCCCCTGATATACTTATAGGGTGCTGACATCATCAGAGTTTAGAAAGTGGAATGATCATCCTGTGGTGTGTTTTCCCAGTTGCCAAAATGGATGTTTCTTTCATACACACTTACCCCCTTCACACACACTTGCCACCTGTTGGATTCAAACCCCTACCTAACTATGTTATGACACTAGAGACGGACGCATTAGCAGAGCGCGCTATTCAGATTACTGGGAGGTTTCCTTTCCCCTGATATACTTATAGGGTGCTGACATCATCAGAGTTTAGAAAGTGGAATGATCATCCTGTGGTGTGTTTTCCCAGTTGCCAAAAGGGATGTTTCTTTCATACACACCTTCACACACACTTGCCATCTGCTGGTTTCAAACCCCTACCTAACTATGTTATGACACTATAGACAGACGCATTAGCAGAGTGCGCTATTTAGATTACTGGGAGGTTTCCTTTCCCCTGATATACTTATAGGGTGCTGACATCATCAGAGTTTAGAAAGTGGAATGATCATCCTGTGGTGTATTTTCCCAGTTGCCGAAAGGGATGTTTCTTTCATACACACTTACCCCCCTTCACACACACTTGCCACCTGCTGGATTCAAACCCCTACCTAACTATGTTATGACACTAGAGACGGACGCATTAGCAGCTATTCGCATTACTGGGAGGTTTCCTTTTCCCTGATATACTTATAGGGTGCTGACATCATCAGAGTTTAGAAAGTGGAATGATCATCCTGTGGTGTGTTTTCCCAGTTGCCAAAAGGGATGTTTCTTTCATACACACTTACCCCCCTTCACACACACTTGCCACCTGCTGGATTCAAACCCCTACCTAACTATGTTATGACACTAGAGATGGATGCATTAGCAGAGCGCGCTATTCGGATTACTAGGAGGTTTCTTTTCCCCTGATATACTTATAGGGTGCTGACATCATCAGAGTTTAGAAAGTGGAATGATCACCCTGTGGTGTATTTTCCCAGTTGCCAAAAGGGATGTTTCTTTCATACACACTTACCCCCCTTCACACACACTTGCCACCTGCTGGATTCAAACCCCTACCTAACTATGTTATGACACTACAGACGGACGCATTAGCAGAGCGCGCTATTTGGATTATTGAGAGATTCCTTTTCTCCGATATACTTATAGGGTGCTTACATGATCAGTGTCTAGAAAGGGGAATGAGCATCCTCTGGTGTGTTTTCACAGTTGCTAGGAGTAACATTTGGACCAAGTGTGTGAGCATGCCCAGTTCAGCCTTCCCATGGCATGTTGTGTGAAAGATGTCTCATTTATCTAAGTGTGTGAGCATGCCCAGTGTGGGCTTTACATATGTTGAACTCTGCAGCCCATCACATTTGTGGATGAGTGTGACCTTCAACAAATACCTCCAGTTTATGGTTGTGTGTTCTGTGCCATGTTGTGTAGTTACTGTCCAAATGCTTTTTGTGTGAACAAAACAGGGAGTATACTGTGCCTGCAGGTTTTGCATGGGATACTTTGCACACAATTGTCAACATCCGTTCATACTGACCTAACACTGTAGCACTGTATAGTGTAGTGTTTCAGTACTTTCACTGTGGTGGTCAGTATCCTGGGCTTTAGTCCTATCATCGCTTTACATTTCCATAGTGTGCACAACAGCCTGGTTAGGGTCCAGTTGTGCACATCTGCACAAAGGCAGTGCCTCTACAGACCCTGGTAATTACTGCCCCATAAGCTTAACAAGTGTAGTCTGCAAATCTATGGAGAGGATCATAATTGAGCTCATAAACAAAGATATAGGGGACATGCAGACATTGTACCCATCCCATTTTGGCTTGGTCAGGGGCAGATCATGCCTTTTGTACTGGGTTGACATCTTCAAATTGGTCACTTAGGCCATTGTTGGGGAAAGGCAGTCCATACAGCCTACCTTGGCCTTGCAAACACTTTCAACACAATACCCCACTCAGGTATTGTGGAAAACCCTAACAACTGAAATGTAAACCCATATGTCACAAGATGGGTTGCAAACTGGCTTAAGGACGGGACCCACAGGGTTAGAGTTGCTGGCACTATGTTAGACTCCAGGCTGGTCACAGGTGGTGTCACACAGGGCTCAGTCCTTGGCCCCATTGTTTGTCATGTACTTCCCAGAAGTACAGGCCAACATGGGAGGACTTTGGCTGACAATGTTTGCAGATGACTGCACACTGGGCACCATGGTGGACAGTGCATCACACACGGATATCCTTCAGAAGGGACTCACAGTAACTGATAGCTGGTGCCAGGGCCATGGCCTGAAGTCAAAGTGCACAACATGTGTAGACATACCCTTCAGGAAAAGCAAGGTGACCCCAAGCTACCATATAGGTGGCAATCCTCTAAGCACAGAGGAGGTTATCATGGACCTGGGGACCCAGGTTGACAGTCGCCATTCTTCTGAGACTCACATTGCTAAAGTGGCTAGAAAGACCTTCTACATTGCCCACCTGCTCAGGATGGGATTCACATCCAGATCTAGTGGGTCATTGTTCCCCTGTACTCTTCACTTATCAGACCGGTGATCGAGTCAAATGCCCTATTCTGGCTGTATGTCACCCAACATCTGCAGCAATTGCAGACACCCTGAATGTCCCCCACCTAAAGGATCAAGGAACCCCAACAGCTGTCATATGCTGCCAGATTGAAGACACTCCCACTCTATTCACTCACATACCGTCTGCTTAGAGGTGACATGTGCCTGACATGCGAGGCCATGTCCAAACAGGGATTAATGGACATGCTCCACCTCAGAATCGGCAGATCCACCTGAACCACTAGTGCAGGTGACTTACACCTTAGCAGGGTTGTATGTTGGACATGTTGGAGGGATGAAGTTATCACCCAGAGACTCCCTATGCTGTGTAATACAATCCTGGTCCATGTGAGGCAGAGCACCTTGCTGGCTGTGTTCAAGAGGTATCTTGACCTGTGGATGGAAGGTCATACGTTTAACCCGGGGATCGTCACGGTGTCACTGCTGGAGAGAGGCATGACACAATAATGGGCACAGTACTGTTTCCATATAAGGGGTGGTGTATGCCAATGAACTCTGTGCTAGGCTTATACCTGCCTTAGGGAAGATAGCCTAGTATAAACCTATGTACCTATGAACCTATCTGACCATGTTGCATTATGTTCAGATGTGAACTACTTACAACAGCCTCATCCAACATCGGTAGTGTATTCCACAACATGGGTGTACATTGGCGAACACTACCGATGTGCCCTAGGCCATTTCTAATGCTAGTCGGAGAGTGTGTTTGTCCATCAACACATTGTAAGTGATGTTTGCCATGACATATGTCTTGTTTAGTATACTGTGCCTCTGTCTACCTGTGACATAACATTGATACCCAGGGTAAACCTCCCATCTCCCATGCACTCATTAGGATTCCTGTTGAGGGGACTCAACGAGTGTCTCTACGGACAACCTGTACTGGTAGTTTACTCATGTGTGGGGTGGCTTCTGTGTTTTGGATAATGCAGTACAGCCTGTCCTATATATGTCAGTGCTGGGGTTCAGGTCCCTCATGTGCATAGCTCCCTGCCATTCAGATTGTACAAGGTGCAGCATGTGCATTGATTCCAGCATGGACATGGCTTTCTACATCAGGCACAGCTTGCATCTGGGTGGACAGCATGGCAGTGTGTGGAGCTGCACTCTGTGTAATCAGACTACACATTACATGTGTTCCAGCTCTGTCATACTCCTGGTGAGGTACTGTTGTGGACTTTACAGGTGCTGGATGTGTCTGCATGAGGTACACCCCACAGGGGCTGTTGTGGTCATTTCTAATGCTGATGAAAGATAACTGCAGAACCACAATGACCTCCTCTTAGCTAGATGTCAGACAGCATGGACCATGCAATCACAAATAAAAACAGGACCGTCTCCGCAAAGGGAAAGTGTCCTGTCTGGTGGACCCCAGCCATAAACAGACTGTATGACAGATGACGGTTACTAATGCAAGACAGAGCTACATCTCCAAAAGGGAAGACAGCTGTGATCAGCACTAGTAGAAAGCTACATTATCTCATAAAGACATGCAAGGTCAACTTGGGGACATAAATCACCAAAGACAATGAAGGTAACCACACTGATTTCTTCAGTTATGTCAGACACCTGGTTGTGAACCCTCGGATATGCTCAGAGTTGGTACACAACAACATATATTCCAGTGACCTGACAGATATTGGCAACATTCCGGTGGACAGCTTCAGTGCGATTTACCCCCTCCCTCACCCCAAAAGAAGATAGTTATCACTGCTGTATGTAACCTCACTGTCATCTTGGATGTCCATGTGAGAGCCACACTCAGCAAAGACAAGTACACAGCATCCATGGGACCTGCTGGTATCTCCAGTTGCATGCTATGTGAACTCCAGAAGGGGCTGGACCCGTTGATACAACTGCTATTTAACCTTAGTCTTGCTACAGGATATGTACCTGAACAGTGGCGCACGGCAACAGTGGTCCCACTCCACAGAGGAGATGCCTCCACAGACCATGGCAACTACCACCACACAAGCTTAACCAGCCTTGTCTGCAAAGATATGGGGAGAGTCATTATGGAGCTCTTACACAGACACATTACTGACCTACGGACCCTTGTTCCCACCTAGTTCAGCTTTGTACAGGGCAGATCCTGCCTTTTGCACCTAGTTGACTACTATGAAACTGTCAGTAGGGCCATCGATGAGGGCTACGCAGTCCACACAGCCTACCTGCACTTGGCTAAGGCCTGTGACACAATACCACACTCAGGCATCATAGCCAAGCTCAACAGCTGACATATAACAGCATATGTCGCAGGATAGGTTGCAAAATGGCTAAGAAACAGAACCCATAAAGTCAACATTGCAGGTGCCTTGTCAGATTCGAAGCCAGTCACAGGTGGTGTCCCACAAGGATGTGTCCTGGGACCCCTCTTAATTGGTATTTACTTTTCAGATGTGAAAGCAAACATAGGGGGGTTGTGGCTGACAAAGTTTGCAGATGACTGCAACCTAGGCACCATAGTGAATACATCAGCCAGCACACAAATACTACAGAATGCCGTCACAAAGGCGGATAGCTGGTGCCAGACACATGGCCTGAAACTGAATGCAACTGATGTGTATTCATCCCCTTTGGGAGGAACAAAGTACCCACAGATCAATACATAGACAGCAACCCACTGAGCACAGACAACAAATCAGACACCTGGGGACACATGTAGATAGTGACATCTCTTTTGACACCCCTGTTGCCAAAGTGGTTAGGAAGACTTTCTATCTTGCCCACCTTATCATGGAGGGTTTTCCATCAAGATCATAGGAGGTCATTGTTCCACTATCCTTCTCCCTTATCAGGCCCATGATTGAATACAAAGCCCCATATGGTATGTACCTCACCCAGCAATTGCAACAGCTGGAGACACCCCAAAGGTACCTACCATGAAGATCAGGGTTCTTCAACACATGTCAGATGCTTCCAGAATAGAGGAAATCCAGCTTTGTTCAGTGTCATACCGCATACGTACAGGTGTCCTATGCCTGACATACAAGACCATGTCCAATCAGGATTTGGTGGACATGCTCCACTGCAAGCAATCCAAATCCACCAGAGCCATGAGAGCTGAGGATTTGAACCTCAGCACATACATGTATAGGACATGCTGGAGGGACAGAGTCATAACTCAGAGGCATCTCACACTCTAGCAGAGTATCCCAGTCCATGTTTGACAGAGTCCCTCACTGACTCTCTTCAGGAGACATCTGGACAACTGCATTTGAGACGGAGGCACAGACTAGACAGAGGCACAGTCATGTTATTCAATTACGTAAGGGGTCATACTGTGTCACTACTAAGTCAGAGGCACAATCATCAGAATCTATTCTGTACACTTATTACCAGTATAAGGGGTGGCAATAGCCACATCACTATGGCTAGGCTTATACATGCACTAGGGCAGATAGGCTAGTAGTAGACTATGACACTATGAAACACCGTTGTATGTGTAGCTATTGTCAATCAAACAGTATGATGTGGCTTTGGGGGCTTGATATCTCCCTGTATTCCAACATTGTTTTGTCTATTCCTTCTAGCATGTCTAGAGATCAGTTGCTAGTGTCCTCTCCTGCTCAGCTGGTGAACCTGGGAATATTGAGGCAATGTTACACTTGCCTCATGTACACTGACAACCCTCTCCTTCTGCCATAAAACACACATACATGTGAGAGATGCAACTATATAGCCAAAGTGGAGGCTGAGCTCTCTCAACATAGGACTAGCAAGACCAGAGAGAAGGTGAAGGTAACCACACACACATCACAAATCCAGTCTCACATGGCACTATCACAACTTAAGATCATACACATAGACACACAGAGACACTCTCGGAGGCTCTGATCAGGATTCTACCGGAATGGCAGTGGCCACCACAGCAGACACTCACACAACTGCCTCCACAGGGCACAGCACATGCAACACATTGACCACAGAGTCGGTGTGCCAAACAGTCACAGCCCTTAAGGCCAAAAACAATGCCAGACACACTTGTCTATGGTTACTCCATAGTCAGACACACTGACGTCCCGCTCACCAGATCGGGTTCGGAGGAGGTCACAGTAAGCTGCCTATCGGGCACTGGAATCCACCACATAATGCAAGCACTCAGGTCACTCAACTGCAAGTACAGGTCTGACCCAGTCATTATCCATGCTGGTGTGAACGACCTGAGATGTACCTCCCTGGACTACATGGAAAGAGACATAGAGGATCCCTCTGATTATGTAGGCCAGGCAGGTATGACCCTGACCTTCAGCAGTATCCTACCTTCACCAAGTATGATGCCACATAAACAGAGACAAGATGATCAGCTGTATTATTTTGCTTAGACTATGGTGTCATTCAAAGGGGGTCCAATGTCTGTCTGCCTGGGACGACATGCTGGACAGGCCACAGTGATTTGCAAGGGACGGCTTGCACCTGTCACCCCTGGGCTTCCGGATTTTGGATGATGCTCTTGCCACCCCCATTGTGCCTTTTTTATGCAAGATTCAGATACTACACCTACCACCCTAGAACACAGTAAAGGAAGGACACTAAGGGTACTGCTGCTCAATGCCAGAGGTCTCAACCTCAAGCTGCACACACTCTATGCCCTTCTCAGTATGTAGCACATTGATGTCTGTGCTGTGCCTGAAACCTGGTTCACAGCTTCTGACAGCACCCCGGCACTATCGGGTGTTACCTCATATCATGCATTCCGGCACCAGCATCCGGACAACACCAAGAAGGATGGTGGGTGTCCATATTCATCAAGGACACCCTCACCTCATTGTTGGTGGCAACACACGATGCATCGGAGACCATCCAGGTGCCAGTGACCATAGGCAAGACTGCTCTGCAGTTTGTAGCATGTTACATGCCACCCTCTCAAACTCAGGTACCTCACACAGCTATCCTGCAAACACTGAAGGGGATAAATGTATCTCCAAACACCATCCTACTGGGTGATTCCAACTATCCACATATAGACTGGGATCACTAATCATGCCACAACACTCTAACACAAAGGTTCCATGAGTTCATACACTGAAATGCCATGGAACAACTGGTCCCAATCCCCTCAAGTGGAGGCAACATACTAGAACTCATCATCACGAACATGGGGTCACACTGTTCAACACCAGCAGTATACCCATCATTGGTGAGATCAGATCATGGACTACTCTCAGTGGGAGTCCACATCCCACCCACACCCCAGATGGAAAAACAAACAGTGAAGACCTTCTCAAATGCCGACTTCACATTTCTAAGGACTGGTGTGGTCTCTTTCAAGGCCCCCAAGCCAGCGGACACCATTACCCAAGCCACTGTATCACTTACAAATGCCTTCTACCAGCACCTCCAGGACTGCATGGATCAGGCAATCCCAAACAAAACAAAGACTCTTTGTACCACAGGCAAGCATCCAGTCTGGTGGACCCTAGCCATAAACAAGCTCTACAACACAAGGAAGGAGCTACTACAAGATAGAGCATAATCCATAGGAGGGAAGACACCCCTGCTCATTGTGAGTAAAACACTGGGTTCCCCCATACAATCATCCGAGGCAAGTTTTGAGAGTAAACCCACTCAGGACTCAAGGGACAATCATGAGGCCTTTTTTGCCTATGTTTGAAACCTGGGAGGGAACTCCCAGATATGCTCAGAATTAGTTCGGAATGATGTAGATATCACTGCACCTACAGACATTGCCAACATACTGGCTGACAGGTTCATTGCAGATTCCTCCCCCTCCCCCAACTGGAGGGGTATCTACACCAGAGGATTGTAGCCCCCCAAACATCTCCAATGCTGGGGTGGGAACTGCTCTATCCAAGGCAGAAAACACTTTATCCATGGGACCAGATGGTGTCCCCAGTTGTGTGCTCCATGAACTCAATGAGTAATTACACCCGCAGTTAGGGCAGCTGTTTAATCTTAGCCTCACCTCAGGATATGTGCCCAAGGAGTGGCATACGGCAATGGTGGACCCACTTCACAAAGGAGGTGCCTCCACCAACCCCGAAACTACCATCCCATCAGCTTGACAAGCCTGTTCTGCTAAGCTATGGAGAGGATCATAATGGGAATTATAAATGAAGACATAGGGGACTTGCAGACATTGGATACAATCCAGTTTGGCTTTGTCAAGGGCAGATCATGCCTTTTAAACTTGGTTGACTTTTTCAAAACAGTCACCCAGGCCATTGACGTGGGCAAGGCAGTCCACACAGCCTACCTTGACCTGGCAAAGGCTTTCGACACAATACCCCACTCAGGTATCATTGAAAACATCACCAGCTTAATTGTGAACCCATACATCACAGCATGGGTTGCAAACTAGCTAAGTGACGGAACACACAGGGTCAAAGTTGCTGGTGCCATGTCACACTCCAGAGCTGTCACAGGTGGTGTCCCACAGGGCTCAGTCCTGGGCCCACATTTGTTCAGCATCTACTTTTCAGAAGTACGAGCAAACACAGGAGGATTATGGCTGACAAAGTTTGACGATGACTGCAAACTGGGAAGCATAGTTGGAAACCCATCTGACACAGACATCCTTCAGAAGGGTCTCATAGACACGGATAACTGGTGCCACAGCCATGACCGTACATTAAACACTAAACAATGCATAGCCATACCCTTCAGGAAGAACAAGGTTACCACTACTTCCCATCTAGGTGGCAATCCTCTAAGCACAGAGGAGGTTATCAGGGACCTGGGCACCCAGGTTGACAGTAACCTTTGTTTGACACTCACATTGCCAGGGTAGTTTGGAAGGCCTTCTACATTGGCCACCTCATCATGCAGGGATTCACATCTAGATCAAGGGAGGTCATTGTTCCCCTGTACTCATCACTCATCAGACCAATGATTGCATACAATGCCCCATTCAGAATGTATCTGACCCAACACCTGCGGCAATTGGATGGGCCCACAAATTCCTCAACAGGAGGTGAAAGGGTCTCAAACATATTTCTTATGCTGCCCGACTGAAGGGATTCCAGCTGTATTCAGTCACTTACCGTCTGCTCAGAGGTGACCTGTGCCTGACATACAAGGCTATGTCCAACCCAGAATTATTGAACATGCTTCACCTCAAGACCTCTACATCCATCAGAACTACAAGGGCAGGAGACCTAAACCTCAACACAGATATTAATAGGATGTGCTGGAGGGACAGATTCATCACCCAGAGAGTCCCTATGCTGTGGAACAACATCCTGGTACATGTGAGGCTGAGCACCTCACTGGCTTCGTTCAAGTGAGATCTTGACCAATGGATGGGAGATTGCAGGTATACCCCAGGGATAACCTCAGTATCACTGCTTGACAGAGGCACAGCAAAATAATGGGCATATTATCCATCAACTTGAAGGGGTGGCAGAAGCCACAAAACTCTGGGCTAGGCTTATTAATGCCCTAGGGCAGATAGCCTAGTATGAACCTATGAACCTATGCACATAGGCCTGGGGCAGTTCCTGCTATTAGGACAGTGGTCTGCAGCAAGCTATATAGTAGTAGTGAGTTTTAGCCATTGGTTTTGACCATGGCTATTCCATGTTGCTTCTTGTTGTGGTACAAACATGGGTGTGTGGTTATCCATGCTATTTATTGCTAGTCACCCTCATTTTGTATCTTGTTCCATGTTTTTGCACATGTACATCACTGTATGACGTGTGACCTGGTAGTGTCAGGGTGCTGATGTGGGCTTTGACCCTGTTTTCTATTACAGCACTGATATCTACATTCTCTATACTGTGTGTGTTTACACTGCACACATCTTGATGTTTATACTTCTGGCATTGGGTAGCATTACATCTAGGTTCCTATCCCTTGTGGTACCCATGAGGTGGGTTTGTGTTTTTGTGGTTTATGATTCTTGAGGGTGGATGTTAGTTGGGGTCCTCAGGTGTGCATGTGGTACATGATATTACATTACTTAACACATGGCATTCATGCCTCAGGTGGTGCTGCAGGGCCACCTCTGTCGGATACACATACTACACTCCCTGTACATGTTTGGCAGCAGGTTGTGTCATGTTAGGCATCCCTGTTACTGTATGAGTGAGTCAGAGCGGGTATCAGTCCCAGTGTTCCTACTGACCAAGCGTATGAGCTATGCGTTGCCTCTTTGCCAAGGCCAGGGCATACTGGGCACGCCTCCTTCTGCCTACTGGGACAAGGTCAGGTTGTTCCTCCTCCGAGTCTCCCCTGCCTGTGGTGGCCTTGGCAATGGTGGGGGATGTTTGGCCCAGCCCTGTGCTGGTCCTGCTGCAGCTGTTTCCATGGGATCATATTATGTAGCATAGCACATATCATGATCATTTGGGTACATGTAGTTGGTGTGTACTGCAAGGCTCCACCAGATGTGTCCAGACACCGGAACCATGACTTGAGCAGCCCAAACACACGCTCTATGATATTACGTGTTTGTGCGTGTGCCTCATTATGGCGTTCCTGTTCAGGTGTGTGTGCATTTCTGATGGGTGTCATCAGCCACGGCTCAAGTGCATAACCTGCATCCCCCACTAGGTGTCCGTGTGGGAAGTCCCCATTGGCAAATGATTGGTACAGCTGCGTCAGATGCCAGATATGGGAATCATGGTAGCTCCCAGGGCAGCCAGCACACACATTCATTATTATGCCCTGGGCATCACACACGACCTGGCAGTTGATGGAGGGGTATCCCTTGCGGTTAATGTAGGCTCTACCCTGCTCTCCTGCTGGTGCTTTGATGCGTATGTGTGTGCAGTCTATAGCACCCAGTACCTCAGGGTATTCCGCTATTTGCTGGAAGTGTCGCATATTGCTGGCCAATACCTCACGGGCATTGGGGAAATATACATGATCACCGACATGTGCTGACATGGCATCCAGGAACTGGTGTAGTACCCTGGAGGCTGATGCCTGTGATATCCCCATCATATCGCCAGTTGGTCTCTGGAAGGTACCTGTTGCTAGTATTCTTAGGCCAACACATACCTTGGTTTCCACTGGGATGGGTTCCCCTCTGTTGGTTCTGTGTGTGAGGCGTGGCCTGCACAGCTCAACAATCTGCTGCAGGAGCACTCTGTCCACTCTATAGCGCTCTACTATCTCCAGCTCATGTAACCCATGGTAGGTGACCCTGGGCCTGTATACTCTTCTCCTTCTCCTCACTCTGGGTTGTCTGTCAGCATCTGCATTGTCACCACCCTCAGCAATTCGCCTATGCCTGATTATAATAGCTATGGCAGCCCCTAGCATTTCTGCTCTGAGTTCAGCCTTTTTCAGTTTTCAATTCTGATAGCTTAGTTTCTGGCAGTATCTGTTGTGAGAAACAGCCTGCACTGCTCTTTGCAGTGTTTTAAGTGCTGGGTTGGGCTTCTAGTCTGCCTGTGTAATTGCCTGCTTCTAATTGTTTCCACCAATTAACTCCAGTAGTATCTTCTGGCAGTTTCCCTGGATTTTAGTTGTTTCCTGTTTCCTTTCTGTTTCCTGAGGGGGAGCAATGTGCACACCAGCTTAAACACGCTCACAGTCACTTAAACACGCACACATCCCTACATGGTGTTACACGCGCGCACACATCCTTACACGGTGTGAACTAGGCTGATTCATGCTAAAACGCACGCACACTGCCTTCCACATGTGCACGCCCGCGCAAACCATTGTAAACGGTTTGCAACACGCTCCCACATGTTGAACCTGCCTTACACGCACGCACACGCAAGATGCACGTATTTCAAGAAACTTTGAGTGTAGGGATAGCGTATACCCTCAATTTCTTGACTTTCCTAGTGTTCTGTTGGGACACACCTCCCTCCCTGATGTCTGTCTGTCATCTGTTAATTTACATTGCCCTCCAATCTGGTACATTTATTGCTATCATTCCCCCCCATGATGTCACCTACCTCTTACTCTGTTCCTCCCCGTCTCTAACTCTTACACTACTCAGACAGTGCTCATTACCTATGTGACAGTGTGATTCAGTATTGTAACCCTCATTTACATAGGATTGCCTAGTAATGACTAGTTACATGTCTTACACGGAGCTTCCCCCCTTGACAACCACTAAACGGAGGCCATATTGTTTTTGGTCTGCAAGTCCCTCCATTGACATTCAATGTAATACATAAATCCCACAATTGTGGGCTTATAAGCTTCGGTTTTCAGTTTTAGGTAGCGCACCCCATTTGTGCGGGTGTGCGCTGCAGTTAAACCCAAAAATCCCGTGAAAAAAAAAAAGTTATATAACTTATTTTTGCAACAGTTTTTCATGCCAATGGCCACATATTTGGCCATTGGCATGCTTAATGCAACATATGCACCCTTTATTTGGAGCTGACATAGCTCCGTTTTTAATTTTGCAGAAATGTACTCAGTTGTCAGCTGAGTACATTTCTGCAGCTAACACGTCCGTTACACGGACTGGTTTCTGCTTCGTGGATCGCTCAGATACCTCATTTGCATATCTTTGAGCTGCAAATGAGGTATTGAGTATTTCCACGCCCAGTCCGTGTAAGAGACATGTTAGCTGTCTCTTACACGGAGATTTGGGCTGTTCCTGGATCAGGAGGCTTACACGGAGGCTTACACTACTCTTGAACTCCGTGTAAGCCTTCCTGAATCTGGCCCACAGTTATAGTGAGTAGGTGGTCATGCATCTGTTTTGAGGGTTCTGCAGGTACAGATCCAACTAAAATTCTTTAGTCTTTCATTTATTTTCTCTGTCACCACCGCTAATATAATTTGCCTGAGCGTCAATCACATAAAAATCTCTTTTATGTCACACACTCCAAAGTGTGCATTTATAAAGCACTAAGCATGCTTTCTTCTTGATATCATAATTATGTTCAGATATGCAGGTGTACAGTGATCTCATGGTTTTGCCTACACAGAGCACTCCACACCCATTGCATTTGGAAATTTACATAATAAAATCATTGCTAAGATTAAAATAACATGGTGGACCACAAGTCTTTTCTAATCTATGGCTATAATAAAATGGACTCCGTGCCATAAAATCTACATTGGTTACAGTGTTTCACACACACATATATATATATATATATATATATATATATATATATATATATATATATATATATATATACATACATATACATACACTCTTTTTTTCACTATTTCTCCTTATAATTGTAAAAGATTAAACTCTGTCAAGCACACTTTTAAGACTCCCACACCTTAATAATAAACCCTGATTTATCCACTACCATCTGCTGAATTATATCTTCTTTTTTCCTCACTGTAAGAACTTGGGGGACATGGCCCTGTAATAAGCCACTACAGTGCTAGAGTGGCTTAATATAGATTTTATAAAGTTTTTTGGGGTGGGTGGGGCACTGGATCATAGTACTGGCACAGGACGCTGGCTGACCTTGCTGTGTTTCTGGGAGTCATCATTTGAGTTGCTGGATTTTTGGGATTCTGTTGGTGGTGATCCCTTGTTCAAAGGTTCCTTATGGCTTTGTATCATTTTATTATATTACTGGTGGCTGGGAAGTTTCAGGGATAGTGTAGTATTTTATTTGCCATTATGAGTTGTGCATCTGACATCTGGTATGAGAATTCTATCCAGCTCAAGTTCTGTAGGGAAATGCAGTGATGGGTTCAGTTTGGGAGGATATATTCAAATTTACTTATTTTAGTATAGCACTGTTTACGCTTGTTCATTTGTGTAGTGTGAAGATTTGTTAAAATTGTAGATCTATACAACACACTTGGAAATGAGAGGGATATTGCAGTTACTAATCTTCTGTGATCAGTGACATACGGATGGCACGATGCCAGGGCACTTCTATGGGCTAGGCTTGTAAAGGCTCCAGGTCCATTAGCCTAGTACACAACTATGAACCTATGAACCTATAGTCTGGTTTTGCAAAGTAGCCCTAATTCACATTTTTTTCTTAGAAAACCATTGATGTGTTGGTCACATTTAAGTTTGTCATCTAACTTGGTATGTGTCACTTTTTCTAGTCATGTGTTGTTTGATGAGACTATATTTATTGCAATGCTGGTTGGTGAGAGGTTACTAGAGGTAAATGTGTTTCATTTTTTTGTGTGTCTGTGATTGCAGGATTCAAGAGTAATTGGGATCATTCTAGTCGGGTCTCGGTAGAGGTGAAGGAGTATTGAGAGATTATTTGATGTTAGGATAGTGTCATGGTTGAGCAAACAAGAACTGAGTTTTCAGCATATTGCATGACTGTCACATGTTTGCCTGTCTTGCACACGTCATTTATAAACAGATTAAATAAGAGGGTTCTTGTATTGGTCCCTTTGGCACTACTTTGCACTGACAGGTTTGAAGAGTAGGAATCCTGACATTTGACAGATTGTAGACAGTTGTTGAGGTTGCTAGAGAAACATTCAATGTTAATGCTGCCTAGACCCAGTTGGGAATCACGTTAAGAAGAAGAGGCTAAGCTGGGGTACCAAATGTCTTTGAGAAGTCAAGATGTAGGGTAAACATGGGGTTACTTTTTTTGTTTCAGTTTTATGATTGTGCTAAGAATTAATTTTGAGATTGGGGAAAGTAAGTCTTTGTCTTGAAATTGAGGATTTGATGATGACTACATCTTTTTACAACTTTAAACAGTGAAAGAGGTATGTGATAGATGATGAAAGTTTGAAAGTTCAACATAGGTACTTCTTTTACATACTGGTAAAATGTAAGAGATGCACCATATAGATGGAACAAACACTTCTTATAAATATCTATTAATACAGAGACTGGGTAGCTTATTCCATCTTTTAAGATATCCTGCAGAAGCACTGTCTGCTGCTAATTTAATGGGTTGTAGTTTGTGCAGAACAGACATAAGATGCCCAAGGAAAGATATACCTGCTTCTGTCACAAAAGTATTACTTGAAAAATGACATTCCTGCTGAAGAGCATCACATTCGTCTTGAACTGAGGCTATTTTTAGAAGTTTCCCTTGCCTACTGTCATTTTTAAAAGGCATTCCTAAGTATTACCTGATTACTGCGAATGAATCCTGGGTTATGTTTATATAGTGACTTTCCCCATATTTCAGGGATAGAGAATGCATGCAAAAAAAAAAAAAACAAATACAGAAATTGGAGAAAGGTTTGATTTTTGCCAGAAATGTTTTTCACTTCACATGAAGTGGAAACCTCAAGAAACGTGAAATGACTGATTTTTACAATAATCTGCAGTTACAGTAGTGTGTGACTGTATTAAACTTCAAGATGAAAGCTTTTAGAAAATTATTCTGGACTTATTAAGAAATAAAAAATAAATGGTCACTAGGTCACTTAAAAATATAAGCAGACAAGCAGTTTATAATTGATTAGCAAGCTACTGCTAAGATGTTTCATTCTTTAAAGACTAACGTATGTAAACCAAAACCACAACCTTCATTTTGAAGTTGTAATATAGTATGATAATGCTTGTCTTCATATATTGTTTTGTTGACGCCAAAGCATCTAAGTGCTGCTTTATGTGTTTAAACTGTGTAACATGGTGCAAGTTGTCTAAACTAAAAAGTATTTTTTATAAATAGAGGAAATGACATAATGAGGTGTTGAAATTACATATTTTATAGCTCAAAGAAATGTAAATGTAACAGAGAGAAAAAAAGTCAGGAACCATTAAATTGTTCATTAACTGTTCGGCAACAAATAAATAAACTGGCTAATAGTTTGTAGTATGTAACAAATTTAAGAAGTTTTACAACAAGGTTGTAAAAGTATGATGTCTGCATTATTAAACTGAAAAAAAAAATGCAAAAAAACTGCCATGATATAAGACACAGTTATTCCCTTTATGTTGCACTGTGCAAGCCATTTTCTTTGCACTCATAATTCATGGAAATTTGTTAGAACAAGGTGAAATGTCACCAAAAAAACTACAATTCTGCAACTGGAGAGAAAATATGCTTATTATTTCATATGTTCAAATGTTCTGGCATGCCTTTTAACTGTACAGATTTGTGCAGAATGTCCAGATTTTTGCCTATTTTGTGGTTTGTTTTTCATAGAACTATGGTTTTTCTGGCAAACTAGTGGCAAATTGTTAAAAACTAAAGTTAGAAAATAATGACAGACATTTGAGTTTCAGACTTCATACTCTTCAGAAAAATTCATGCTAATGCAAAATTTGTTAGTCTATCAATTTTCTAAGTTTATAAGAGAAGTATTTAATTAAAAATTGTCCCTATTTTGGGCCTTTGTCCCGCTTTTATTTATCTCTTTGTCCAGATTTCTTGCTCTAAGAGGCTGAGATGTATGTGATGTCCTTCAAGGATGCATCTGCAGTCATCACATATGGGTTGTCCTGCCTCAGGCAGCCCTTCAGTCGGCCGGATTCCAAAGTCTGGGTCCGGCGTCGGCTGATGTCGCACTTTCCCCAACGTCAGAGCGCCTGGGGTATAAAAGCATCAGCCGACGCCATCTTCCCCAGTCTTTCTTGCCGCGTGGTGCCCGAAGCAGAAGCAGTTCGCAAGTGCCGGTCGGCCAGCTCCTGTAATTCAGCTACTGAAGACTTCAAAAAGCTAAGTACCCCGTTGGGGACTCTTTCTTGCCTCAGCTGATGTCAGATAAAGTTAATAATTGTTTAACTTGTGGGAAACAAATACCTCATAAGGATTTCCACTCTTACTGCCTCCCCTGCCTAGGCCCAGACCACGACATCTCGGCCTGTTCAGCCTGTGCTTCCTTCAACCGACGCACTCTTCGACGTCAGGCGGAGTTTGCAGAGGAATTTTTTGGGGCTAGTTTTTTGTATAAGATGCCGTCGGAGACTCCGACTTCTCATTTAGTTAAGAAACGGAAGGACAAGGACCGACACACGCGGGCCACGGTTTCGGCTGAAACCATGGCCAGGCCTACCGCGAGTGTCTCGGTCTCAGCTGAAACCGAGTCCTTGGTACTTCCAATTACCGAAACCGCTCAACCGACTACCTCGGTCCCGGAGGCCCCGGCTGAGTCGGTTATTGAATTTCCAACAGAAACTGGTGTCCTGGAACCTTCCAACACCATTCCTTTAGACAAATCTACACCAGCACGTGGTGCAGCCAGGCCTCCTGCATCCATGTCCATTAAGGCATTCTCCAGGGCTAAAGCTGCTAAACTCTCAAAAGCTTTGCCTCCCAAGGTTATCCCTCAGGGACCCTCTTCTGGTTCACAGATTCTAAGCTTAGCAGAGGATCTTATCTCCTTAATTAGGGGCTCTCAACCTCATCCAGACAGGGGCTCTCAACCTCCTCCAGACAAAAGGCCCAGGGTTGAGCCCTCTGATCCCCTTTCCTCAGATGAGGCCTCTGATGGCTCTACTCTCTCGGACCACCAGGAGGAGGCTTTTTTGGCCTACGAGGATTCTGATCCAGAGGAATCTATTCCCTCGGCCTCCCCTCCTGAAGAGTTTTCCTTTGGGGAGACACTACACACCATGAGAGAGCATTTCCAATGGCAGGGCCAGGAATTCTCTGATTCCAAGAAAAGATTAAGGACCTTTTTACATTTGCCTCAGCATAGACCTTTAGCTATTCCTCCTGTTTTGAATGTCATTGATGATGTGTACTCTGACTCTAGCACAACCCCTGATTCTCTCCCTCCGGCTCCTGCCAAACCCGATAGGTACTACAGGGTCCCGGACTCACATCATTACCTTTACAAGGCCCACTCTGCTGATCCAGAAACTATTTCCCAGGGCCCTAAAGGGGTTGCAGCTGCCACTGCTAAAAATCCTCTCCCCTCTGAAAGGGAGTCCAGAGCTTTAGAGAGATGGGGTAAAAAAGTGTATACTTCTGCTACTCTTTCTATGAGGGCATTAAATTGTCAATTTCATATGATACAGTACCAAGAGTATTTGTTAGATGAATTGCATATAAAACTGTCTTCACCTGACCCCCTAGACTGCAAGTCACTTCAGGATCTGGTACATAACTCACAACAGGTTAGCAACCATTTCTTGCAATGTGGTTATGATGCATTGGAAGCTTCATGTAGGTCAGCTATGACTGGCGCAGTCATACGTAGGCATGCTTGGCTGAAGGAACAATATCTGCCAGACCATGTTAAAGCAAAGCTGCTGGATGCTCCTCTGGAAAAGCAAAAGTTATTTGGCTCCACGGCTCAGGAGGTCCTAAAGAAATTTGAAGAAAAGGCAAAATCCATACAAACAGTCAAAGATTTTCTCCAAGTACAACCACCAAGATTCAGCAGGAAGTGGCCTTCCAAGAATTGGTCCTTTCCAGACTCAGAGAGGTTTCAGAGAGGCAAGAACAGGCGTGCCAGAGGTAGAGGACAAGCTAGAGGCTCCTACAGAGGACGTCAATGGCAGCCTCCCAACCAGAGAGGTAATGCAGGACCTTCAACTGCTGCACAAGGACAGGCTCAATGACTTTACTTTGACACCGCCAACCAGGGCTCAATTGGAAGCACCTTTGGGTGGAAAGCTTTCTTTATTCTTAGAAAATTGGCACAGTATTACAAGGGACAAATGGACACTACAAATAATAGACAAAGAATACAGGTTTCATTTCCACACATTACCAAAAAGAAAGGGCATGCCAGACCTGCCACCGAATCAAAGGGCAGAGGCTTTGAAACAAATTTCCAGCTTAATGCAAATGAAAGCTATAGAAAAGGTTCCTCTCTCAGAACAAGGCCAAGGATTTTATTCCAGACTATTTCTTGTTCCAAGAAAAAAAAAACAATGGAGGCCTATTCTTGACTTGTCCGCACTGAATACTTATCTCATTGTGCCAAAGTTCAAAATGATGACTCTACAGCAGCTCCTTCCCATGCTGGGCAAGGGGTCTTGGCTGGTAACTCTAGACCTCAAGGAGGCATACCTGCATGTCCCTATCAGACAAAGTTGCAGAAGACACCTCAGATTTCTTGCAGGGTCAGAGCATTATCAATTCTCAGCATTGCCCTTTGGCTTGTCTACTGTGCTCAGAGTATTCACGAAATGCCTGGCATCAGTAATTGCACACTGCAGACTTCAGGGGATTCAAATATACCCATATCTGGACGACTGCCTTATACAAGCGGACAGCCAACGAACTTTGGTAAAACACTTGAATTATGCCATCCACCTACTTCAGGCCTTGGGATATACAGTCAACTTTCTCAAATCAAGACTTGTTCCATCCCAAAGAATAACCTTTCTGGGTGCAGATCTAGATACAACCACCCAAATGGCCTTCCTCACAGAAGAAAAACAAAGTCAACTACCAGATTACTTCAAAAATCTGACAAGACAAACCCAGCTGACTGCAAGGAAAATCCTGCAGGCCCTGGGTTACATGGCTTCTTGCATCCTTCTGATTCCGCAAGCAAGACTACATATGAGGAAACTACAATGGTACCTAAGGAGTTTATGGACTCAGCACAGTCACAGCCTGGAAACTTTGATACCACTCATTCCATGCCTTCAAAAGGAATTTCTGTGGTGGGCTCAAGCAAGCCAGTCAAACAGGGGTCTGCTTTTCAGCAAACCAATAGCCAGCCAAACCATTACAACAGATGCTTCAGACCACGGATGGGGAGCGCACATGGAGGGCAGATGCATTCAAGGTCTATGGTCACAAAAAGAGCTACGCATGCACATAAACCAAAAGGAAATGCTGGCAGTGATACATGCAGTCGAAGCCTTCAAACCCTTTCTGCATCATGGCCATCTGCTAATAAGGACAGACAACACCACGGTTATGTGGTACATAAACAAGCAAGGAGGCACCCATTCCTATCCTCTTTGCAGGCTGGCTATGAATCTATGGGAACTTTCCTTGAAACTCAATATACAGCTACAATCCCAGTTTGTGCCAGGGAAAGACAATATACTGGCAGACAGCTTAAGCAGAAATATCATGGATGCACACGAATGGATGCTGCACCCAGACATCTTTCTACAGATAACACAATCATGGGGGAGGCCGGACTTAGATCTTTTTGCCTCACCCCACAATCATCAACTGAAGAAATTCTGCTCAAGGACATACCACCCACAAGCATGGAAAGTGGATGCCCTCTCTTTCAGCTGGAGAACTCTAACAGTGTATGCATTTCCACCTCTCCCATTAATGACCAAGGTTTTACTGAAGATCAGGACAGAGCAGCCAAAAGTGATTCTGATAGCTCCGGACTGGCCAAGACAGCACTGGTACTCACTGTTAAAGAGCATGTCACGCATGAAACCATGGCCTCTTCCTCTATGGCCACTTCTACTGACACAGCACAATTACAAAACTCTGCATTCCAACCTGAAAACCTTGCAACTAACAGCCTGGAAAATACCTTGACTCCTGCTCAGGACAAGCTATCCCAGAGAGTGAAAGATATTATTATGGAAGCTCGCCGGCCTTCCACAAGAAAAGCATATTCAGAAAAATGGAAAAGATTTCACGTTTGGAACACCACAAAGGGCCTAGATGCGACAGTGATGAACATGGCACATGTCCTGGAATACTTGGCAGAAATGTTCCACAATGGTCTGTCTTACTCTTCCATTAAAATTCATGCTTCAGCAATTTCAGCAAAGTACAATACTGATCCACCTGTCTTCTCTCATCCTCTCCTAAGACAGTTTCTAAGAGGAATCAAAAACATCAATCCCCCAAGGAAACTACCTCTACCTACTTGGGACCTTAACTTCGTGTTGGAAAAACTAACACTGCCTCCCTTTGAACCAGCAGCATCTGCAGAACTATAGTTCCTGTCTTGGAAGACTGCTTTCCTTCTGGCCATAACCTCAGCAAGAAGAGTATCTGAGTTACAGGCCCTTATGGCAGTACAGCCATTTCTTATTTTTCATCAGGATAGAGTTTCATTGAGAACCAATCCTACATTTATGCCAAAGGTGGTATCCAGGGTTTCATTAAATCAAGCTATTCACTTGCCTACCTTCTTTCCACATCCACAAAACAAAGGGGAGAAACTTCTGCACACCCTGGACATACACAGACAGTTGCGCTACTACTTGGACAGAACTAAAGGTTACAGAAAAACTGACCAGCTGTTGGTAGCATATGCTGCTGGTACACAAGGAAAAGCAATTTCCAAACAGACAATTTCAAAATGGATAGGGAATTGCATTTGTTTTTGTTACTCCTTTCATGGAAAAACTGTCCCAGCTAACATTAGACCTCATTCCACGAGAGCCACAGCCACCTCCACAGC
>NC_056731.1:757120755-757153255 GCF_019279795.1 Protopterus annectens
AATACTAAATCAGAAAGAGTTTAACAGATTTTATAATTTCTCGTGTAAAGATCATGAAGCTCTTCTGAAATTAGAAGAAAACACTCACATTGTGATAAAAGAAGCTGACAAGGGTGGGGCTATTGTTATAATGAATAAAAAGGGCTATTTAGAATCAATGTATTTAATTTTATTAGATGAACATGCTTTTAAGAAAGTATCTAACTATGATGTAAATAAGTTTATAAGTGGCATTAATATGTTGATTTTTGTCCTCCAGATGATGAATGATATTACTATTGATATTTTTAATTATTTTACTGTTCCTTGTCCTGTGATACTGGTACTATATGGATTACCTAAGAGTCTCTGGGAGGGGTTGGTCTACTGACCCTATATCTATCTATTTGCAAAGTATATTATGCACATATCTTAAGTATGTAAAGACTTTTATCAAAGATACTGCTGACTTTAGAATAAGGATTCGTGCACACTTTCAAATGGTTGTTCTTGATATAAAATCACTATTTACAGAAATTCCGAATGATTATAGTGTACCATAATTTAGGGACCTGCTACATAAATATAATTAACTCTTAAATAAAGAGGTTTAAAGTATATGTGTGTTAGTCAAGATTGTTTTAGAAAATAACATCTTTATTTTTGATAATGGATATTATCATCAAGTCTCGGGGTAGAGATGGGCACTCCCATTGCTAATACATATGCCAACTTAGTATTAGATGGGAAAATGAAGCCATCTGTAGTGGCCCCAGATGTTTTTCAAGTAAAGTTTTTTTTAATCGTTTCGTGGATGACATCTTCTTTATTTGGGAGGATGAAACTGAAGAACTCACCCAATTTATAATTTGTTTGAGCAACAATGCAGATTTTTTTGAAATTCTTTTTGACTGTTTCTTCGAGCAGCATCAAATTTTTGGATGTTGCTATAAATTATGATGGGAATGGTATGTATGCATCTATTTATAAAAAGGCTGTTCATAAAAATAAATATTTGCACAAAAAGAGTATGCATGTACCCCATGTTTTTAAGGGGATTGTTAAAGCACAGATGATTTGAAAGAGTAGATTGAATACAGACTCTAATAAATGTGTACAACAAATGGATGAAATGATACAAGAATTTATTGATGGGGTATGATGCTAATTCATTAGTTAACACTAGTAAATATGTAATTTCATTAAGGGACTCTAAAGCTAAACCATTTTCTGGTAGTGATACAATGACAGATAACCCTATTAATGGTCTTTATGATGATAGTGGTGTACAATATATAACTACATATAGTAGATGCAGTGGTGACATAATGAAAATTATATCTGATAATCTGGGCATTTTAAGAACTATGCCTGAATTACAAAGGATTGTTGGAAATCAACCTAGGTTTACATATCATAGCTGTTCTGATCTCAAGCAACCATTATGTTACAAGGATGTGCAAGTCAATTCTGTAGTTAGACAGTTTGATACAAATAGCACCTTTCTGTGCCATAATTGCTGATGTTGTAATTTCATCAGCAAAAATTTACATTTTATACATCTATTAACTAACAGAGTGTATACCTTTAAATGTTTTAAAGCTTGTAATTCCACCAATGTGATATACCTTGCGACTGGCAATTTATGTCCCAGTTTTTATTTTGGGAAATCTAAGAGGAGATTAAAAGATAGAATCATAGAACATAACTCGGACATTAGGAGGAATGTGTTAACTAATTCATTGGCAAAACATGGTAATGATAGTGGTTTGTTCTATACTTTTATTTTAGGGTCATAGATGTTATTACTAAAAATGTTAGAAGGGGTGATTTAAATAATAGACTTGAGATCAAAGAATATAAATGTCTACTATAAATACAAGCTGACTGTCCAGGTATCAACCAAACTGTTACACTTAAACCAGTGCTTAGGTTTAAACAATCGTGTTTGAAATAGTTCAATGTTCGAACTTTCAGTAATGAATCTGCTGCTATGTTTTTAACAAAATATTGTATTGTTTTAATTGATTAATTGAATGGGAACTTTTATTGGCTGTGTGATTTAAATTGTATTATTTAAATGCATTAGCATTGATTGTTTTAATGTCTTTAGCACTAAGGAAGGGTTTATGAAAATCCCAAAAGCTTTGCCGTTTGTATATTAAAGTGTTTTCACTGGTACATTGCTGAGTTCATTTTTATTGCTGTCATACTTTGTATGAATTACTGTTTCACTTTGACTCCTGTTTCTACATTGAAAAATAAATGTGAAAAAGGAGTGAATCAAGGACTGAGCCCTTGGGTACACCACTAGTGACAGGTCTTTTGGAGGATGTACAGCTGCCCACCCTAATTTTGTGGCATCTATCTGTGAGCCAGTTTGCTATCCAATGAGTTACACAAGGATTAACATTTAGTTGGGAGAGTTTATCAACAATACCCGAGTGTAGAATGGTGTCAGATGCCTTTGTGATGTCTAGATATAAAGTGTGTGCCAATTTTCCCTCATCCATTGCTTCAGTAACCTTTTCAAAGAAGTCAACCAGATAAAGCAGGTGGGATCCTCCCTTGACAAAACCAAACTCACCTGGGTCAAGTTTTTGTAGGTTACCTATGTCCTTATTTATTAATTTCAGAATGGTCCTCTTCATAGCCTCATAGATAAGCCTGGCCAGCTTTATGGGTCCATAATTACCCAGGTCTGTTGACACCCCACCTTTGTGCAGAGGGATGACTGTTCTCCATTCATCTGGCACAAAACCTGTTTGGAGGTTATTGAATAGCCTCTGCAGTGGGGTTGATAGGTTCTATTTCAAGCTGGCAAGTAGGCAGCCTGGTATGTTATCTGGTCACATAGAAGGAGTGTTCTTGGCCTTGGAAAGTGCTTTGAGGACTTGTTCTTGGGAGATTCAAGGGGAGTAGATGGGGGAATGTGATCTGAGAATGTAGGGGGAAGGGGGAAGTTAAAGCTAAATTTATCTGCTAGTAGATTACCTATGTCCTCAGGGTGTAAGTATCTAATATCATTTAAATTATCACTATGTGCACCGCTAGACATTGTTTCTGAAGTTTCTAACATAGTTAAATAAGTCCTTATGGTTGTATTTTGCTGGTGTGGCTGTTTTCAAGTCATATCTTGCTTTGGTTGATTTGATCAGGGATTGGACCTCCTTGTTATGTTTAGTAAGAGTGTTTTTGACATTTTGAGAGTTACATTTATTACTGCAAGCAATGAGTGTTTTTCTGTTTAATTTTGTTTTATTTTTTCTTTTATTGTAGAGCCTGTTTATATTTTGGTTTTACCACAAGGGTTTATTTTTAAATTTGGCACTAGGCATTGTATTTACTTCTGAGGAAGAAATATTCACATTTGCAACTATTTACATGTGCATAGAATTTGGGATGAAGGATTCCACATATGCAGTTACATCATCAGGATGGAGGGAGATGTGGAAATTAGCCAGATCTTCATCCTGTTTTAGTAGATTGCCTTCACATAATCTCTGAATACTAAAGTATATGAAAATACTTCTGGCTTCAGTCTTATAGAGAATGTGACTAATTTATGCTCTTATTTAATTAGGGAGTAAGTTACAACTGGTGGGGAACAGAGCTGTCCCATATTGGTGTGGACCAAGACCAGGATTTTGTCTCTCCTAGTTGCAGACCAGAGTAACTGGTTCAGAGAGTTTGTATTTATGAAGTCCAGAAATCTCTGGGCATACATGTTAGGGGATTTATAAGTCTCCTGGTTGATGGAGGTGTAGTTGAATTCCCCTGATTCTCTCTATCCATTACAACTGGCCAGTATGAGCTGTCAGCTAGTGTGATAGAAAAAATCTTTGATTTAGAGACATGGTGAAAGCACATAGAAAAACCCCACCTCATTAGCAGCTGATTGCTCATTACCATGTCTCTGAATTGAATGCCGCACTGTCAGACCTGATTACACATCTCCCTACCACCCCACCCATTGCAGTAGATAGGCATCCCTGCACATGCACACTCACACATTCAGACACACGCAGACAGCCTAACAGGCATCCACAAACAACCTCACATACTTAAACACACTAGTGAAAAGATTCACACACACACCTGCAGGCACGCTATCATAAACACACACAAACATAAATACAGAGTCAATCAACATCCCATAATTTGCTCCAGTAGTGCAACCAGTCAAACAGACATGTACACAAACATCAATTTAGTCTCATTCATACATACACTCTACAGATATGCCCACACACACACACACACACACACACACACACACACACACACACACACACACACACACACACACACACACACACACAGTCAGCATCCCATAACTTCCTCCAATAGTACAACTAGTCAGACAGTCATGCAGATAAACATCTGTTTAATCTTATTCGTTCACCCTGCAGTTACGCTCCCGCCATATACACACATATACAACACACACATATGGCTCCATTATACTTAACTATACTATGACTACTCCCATAGCAGTGAATGGGTGAATGCCATCAAAAGACACCATTCACTTTTCCACCTTGAGAAAAAAATTAATTTGGCAGAGAGATAGATTCTCTGAATAATGCTGCTGAGTTAATTGGGAGGCATGGACACTTCAAGGGAGGACATTTTGTTAATTAGCATTAGCCACTCTCAGGACTGCTGAATTAACAAGCAGGTTCCCCAGTGAAATCACTTTCCACACTATGGCCATTGCAAACAGGAAAGTAGTCTTGAATTGGAAAGATTTACCACAATGTGGAAACCTTCACAGTTAAGGTTTCCACAATGTGATAACTGTTTCTGAACTCCAGGGGATAATTATTACCTAGGTCAGACTTAGTTCCTCGCTTTTCTGATTAATTTGTAAACTGATCTAATGTCAGATAAACAGTATATATAAAATGTTGTCTTCCCATTCACAGAGTATACCAAAAAATTTAATTTTGGAAAATGTAGAAAGCAAAGTATATATATCAGCTGCAATTCAATTGTCGTATAGATAAGATCTGCAGTATCATGAATATGCAAAGACAGAATCAGTTATCAACACACCCATGAGAAAGCAACCACAGCAGTAACAACAGTAACAGTAAAAGCTTATTTAGTGATTAAGCGCTTTCTTCTTTCAAAAAAAAGTATAGGCTTCTTCAGAGCCATATTGTAGCTGTTCTCTTAGTAAGCTGTTATATAAAATGACCTGCTTGATCATGTGACTACTGAACAAACCACAGTGAACATTTAAAGGTACATGAACAACAAAAATATATTGAGTGAAAACACATTAGATAAAAAAATAATGAATAAACGCATGAAAACCAGGGGATACCAAATAACTGAATAATGTATCAATATGTAAAATCATTTGTTACATTAGGATAAAATTATGAAGAAATTTACCTACCACCATTTCTTGCTAACAAGTTTCACTAAGGCATTGCACAAATCATGAAACCATGATTCTAACCACTTATGTTTGTATGTGATTCTATTCTAAGGAAAATAAAAATGGAAGCCATGTTCTATAACAGTACTGTTACTAAAAAATAATTCTCTTGTAGCCAGAGCATGTAGCAAAAAACAATTCCAGTTAAGCAATCATATATTTCATCTAAGAAGTTTGTTTCTGAATTTTAGTTGTTCTAGATACCCTTGTGATGCCCCTGCACTGGCCCAGTAATCAAGGACCCTCAGTCCTCACCACTGGCAACAGTGAGGGACATGCACAATGGGAGGAAGACAAGTACACACACAGTAAGGTACAATTTTCCTTAAGAGCACACAGAGCTCACAGTCAATCTGGGGGCTGGTTTCTCCCTCTTTCTCCAGATCTCCAATAAGACTCCCCACTGGCATAGCTGTAGGGTTAAGATCTCAGCAGAGGGCTCAAGCCAAGACTTCCATGACCCTCTCTGTCCAACCAGTGCTTCATGTCCCTGCCCAAGTAGCTGACAGACACAAACTTTGAGATATTATTTATATACAAACACACAGACACTCCTGGGGAAGGCTGGCACAGGTTTGCTAGCTATGCCTGCTTCTGCCCAGACTATAAGGAAGTTATCACTGCCACTAACCCCTACTTATCAGCTACTTAAGACCCTTACAAAGGGTGACCAATCCTACTGTGTAATGTTACTATTATCCAAATGGTAAGTGTGACCAAGACTAAGGCTAGTTGGGAGTGACCTGTGCATTGTCATCAAATACATATGCAAGTACTCTAAGAGCTTAAATATGTCTCACAAATATCAGTCACAAAGGTTTAAATGTATGTAATAATAAATAAAAGAACAAGACAATACTCACTCAACACAGTGACTACAGAGTTCAGAATCACAGGAAATATTTCGAAACAACATTGCAGGACAGTCTCAAACAAATACAGAAAACATCTACTATATTCCTATCTAAATCTAAAAGAGATTGCTTTTCCCTATTTACTTACTATTAGCAAGGCAAGTGCAGATGATGGTAATGATGGATATTTATAGGTCCAAGACAAGATACAAAATTCCCAGTCTCCCTCTCTGAGAGAGTTCTTAAATTAATATCACATATTACTGCTGGGTTAGCCTGGATGACATCACTCTTTGTCACCTGCCTTCAGTTCCCAGGCTAACAGAAACTAGCATAATTTTAACATCTCTATGTGAGAAGTACATATCACTCAGAAGTGCAGCTGCTAGGAAGTCACAGAGGAATAAAACACTTTATATTTTAAACATAGTAAATATTTCTCTCCAAGACAAAAGAAAAACTTCTAGCTCTAGACATCCTGACTTCTTGCTGCAATGAAACTAACTTTTATAGTACATCATAAAGAACTTAATTTCGGGTCTATATTATGTGATTGAAGAATCTCTTCTTCGAACACATAATAATCGACACACATACTCGAATGCTGTAAACAGAAAATAGCCACATCCTCTAATTTTTTCCTTGGGAAAAAATTCACATGGCTGTAAAATAAAAAAAACTAACTTTAAAATGCTAATTAAGTGGGGGGCTTCACCCCCACACCCCCCTAACTAAATATACCATCTCCGAGAGTTCTCTACATTGAAGAAAAGGGCAATTCCCGATAACGACCAACTTAAATTTTTTTCCAAGGAAAAAATTTGAGGACGTAGCCATTCACAGTTTACAGCATATATGTCAATTATTATGTGTTCAAAGAAGAGATTCTTTGATCACATAATATAGACCCTTAATTTCAACTGATTTTCTTGAAGTTTTGTTAAGTTAATTTTCTATGTTCCAGCAGGGTATGCTGTGGTTACATTCTAGAAGCTCAGTACATAACATACAGTTCTGTATAAATCATATCAATATTCACTAATGACATAGAATTATTTGCAAAATTCCTGATAGCTGGGCTGGCAGTGTTACAACCCTACATTCTTTATGTCTCTTCCTAGTGGAGCAAATAAATTTTCTTGTTAATATTTTACTGATGTTGCTCTAAAATTAATCTAAAATTTATTATGTATTGTACAATCTCTTATTATGCTGAAATAATTAAGAGTGTTCCTATGTTTATAAATGTTTAAAATGCATAATTTTTCCTGACAAATTTAGAAGGCATTTTGTGTGACAATAATAAGCTTTCAAACAATTTTCTGGTGGTAGGTAAATCTTCACTGCCTTCCTGTTATGCTAAACTCTTTTTTTGACTTGTTTAATTATATCTTAGACATCATAGGTACACATTTTTTCTTTTCTCTGTCTCTGAGTTAAGTTAAATATTATAAATAAATAATCAACTATGCTGCTTCATAAGCACTTAGGAATGTTAACAGGCCCAGCCTTTAGGGTTAATAATGCTATCATGCAGTGTAACACAAAAAAATGTTATCTAAGACTTGCAAAGAATAGACCTAAGTACCCTAATGTTGTATGTTTGTCATTTGTCTTGGTAAACATAAACATTTACTGTCTAATGTGAATTTCAGAAATCTTACCACTAGATAATGTACATATTAAGAATTGGTACTGATTTAAACATGAATTACATCTACATTACATTGTGTCATTAACTCTTGCCAGAAGTCAGATAACTGAGTGTGACATTTTTGACAACTGGCAGGCTGGATCATGATTGCCTAGAGCTCTGAGGCTAAAAGAAAATTAAATGTTAGAATATCTTTTCAGATGTAAGGTAAAGGTAGTGTTTTTTTTTTAATTCCTTTTTAGTTGAAGTGATTTTTTTTACATTTAATGTACTTAATCTATCCAACCATCCATCCGCAAACCCTTTTCCCATTTTTTGATGTACTTAATCGATGCATTCAATGCTGCAGATTCAGTACTGCTTTTAAACCACAGCAAAAATAGGTACTGCGCATGTGTGTGTGTGTGTGTGTGTGTGTGTGTGTGTGTGTGTGTGTGTGTGTGTGTGTGTGTGTGTGTGAGTGTGTGAGGTCTGCATTTCAGGTACTATGAGCATCAATGGAACAAGGGAGCCCACATAGCTAGGGCTACCAGTGCGATTAACAACACAGTAAATCACTGCTGTCCATACCTTTCAATGTCACAGCTTTTAAAATCATATAGGGGACCATCAAAACTCATAGTAGAGGATCCAAAATCATAGCACTCAAATTTCACACGTGTTAATTTTTTCAGGGAAAGAGGCATAATGTGTATATTTACCCTCGTGGGGGTCACAAACTTTATAGTTAGGACTGATGTGATACTAACAGATGTGCATCTACAGACAGAAGTACCAGAAAATATGTATCCATACTTGATGCTGACAAATTACACATGCACAGTTTTATACAGTACAAAGTAGTCAAGTGACCTCTACTACCCTTGCAGTCAGTATCCACCACCAGTACAAATTTGACATATAAGCATTTTACTGAGTCAAACATTACAGTTAGTACACACTATAACTGAGCACTTTACACAGCTGAGATACACAATTACAACGATCATAATCATAAATCCACTGTAAAACTGAACATTTTAAACAGTAAATGTACACAGTGAAACACAATACTCAGGTACCAACATGTCAGAAAACTAACAAACTGCAACAAGACAGTGAAATATCTTTGACAATATTTTAGGCTATTGTTTCTGTTCTAGGGCCATTTTATATAGGTTTACCTTTGAAAGGTTGAAAATCAACCTACCGAATGGCCCTTTGTGCAAACTGGAACGACGAAAATCGTCAGTGTGATCTGCACCGAAGTTTGAAAATCAGCAAATCGAAAACCAAATTTGCTGATTTTCGAACTTCAATTCAAAGACAAAGCATAATGCAGGGGGGTTGTGCCCCCCACACCCCCTACTTTATTATTCTAACTCCGAGGTCGCACTACAGTGGGGAAAGGGTCCATTTCCCGATCCCCACTATAGTGCACCTTGTGCCAAAAATGCAGAATCTGCAATGAGAGAACGTTACTGTACATTCGCTCATTGCACATTCGATGCATTTTGTTTTCGGCCTTCCAAAAACTTGAAAAAGTCCTTTCGGACTTTTGTATTTCACACACACACACACACACACACACACACACACACACACACACATATAATATATATATATATATATATATATATATATATATATATATATATATATATATACTTTAATTTTTTTTTTTAGTGGTTTTGACCATTTAAGAACAAAAATATTTTCTAATATTTGAAGTTTTCTCCCTTCTTATGGAACTGGCCAAGGTCATTTACTTCAAGCTTCCTCACAAATTCGACCTACTCGTGCAAGACAAGGGGAGTTTGATATACTTTAATTTCAAAAATCTTTAACTAACTGCCTGCATGGTTCTGTAATTATTTTAGGCACCTCTTTTTATAGGATATGCAGAAGGTACTAAAAGAGGCAAGAAAACTTGGCACTAGGAAATCTTACATCAGCAGAGTTTTACCAGTGATAATGTACCGCTGGTGCTCAAATATTTGTGTGAGTTATTAACCTCTGGCCTCTTGTATTCCTCTATCAAGGTACAGCTTGTGGTAAACTCAGCATGTCTGTTCCTGGATCCTCCAACTTTTTCTATGATTTTTGGTAAAACAGTTCCTTAACGAAAAAAAAAAAGTTTCTTAAAGGAGTTTTGCACTTGAGACCTCCCTGTAAACAGATTGCTCTTTTGTGGATCTTAACTTTGAGCAGAAAAAGTTAATTATCTTTCCTTTTGAACCTGCTCATCAAGCAGGTATAAGTTTAATTGCAAGTAAAACTGTCCTTCACATTGCTCTGACATCTGCAAGAATAGAATGTGAGCTGCAACTTGTCATGGTGAGCTAAGTTGGCCTCAGGTAAGCTGGCATCCTAGGTGAAAAGGGTCCATGACTGGAGGCTGCTAGGAACCCAGAAGGTATAGTGACCCTCATTACACTACTCTGATGTTTGTCAGTAAAGTTAAAGCAATCATGATCACACTGTTCCCAGCCAACACAAGATATAGTGACCTCTGAGGTTTGGGAATGTTAAAGAAATAATGACAACATCACCAACCCCCCAGACAAGTACAGTGACCTTCTGTGTAAACCCATGAGCCGGACTGGTTTTAGAGAAGGTGGAGTTCAAGGCAGAGGTTATTACTAAGCCCATGTCAAAATCTGGGTATTTTGTGATACATTTATCCATTATTTTTGAGAGATGGGTGTTAAATTGTGCAAGTATCAAAAGGATCAGTTACTTTCATCCAGACAACCCCCATCAAGCAGTTACATACACTTCTATGGCAAAAGATCTTTCTTGTGGATCAAAGTCTGCTAAATTTCATTAAATAATCATCTAAACAACAGCAGCAAAGCAGCACCTCCACACTTAAACTTAATACATAAATGGCTGACCAGATTGAAATTAAAACATAAAAATCCTTTATTTTCCTTTTTTAAAATGTCTACTGCTAGTGCAAGTCATACCTTTCAACTGTCTGCATTTTCACAGAATATCTTGATTTTTGTCTCATATTTTTGGTCTGTTATTCATAAAATTTGTGGTTTTCTGAAACTATTGAGGACTGAATTCAGAAACTTATGACAGACATTTGAGTTTCAGATTTCATATCCTTCAGAAAATGCATAATAATGTGTAACCTATTATTCTAGCATCTTTCTAAGTTTATAAGAGTAACAAAAAATCTGTCCCTATTCTTTAGCCTTTCTCCCCCTGTCATTTTTGGCTTTGAGATAAGCATTTGAGAGTTATGGTGCTAGTCTCACTCTTCCATGTTAAATGACATGAAAAAGAACTGTAGTAGGCTTCCATTAGTCCTTCCCACATATCTCCCCTTAGACTATTCTTCACTCTATCAATTCCAAAAAATAAAAATCAGTAACTGGGAAATTCAGTAATATGTTTAAATAATGCGTTCCTCGCAGTTTGTTTTTTAATACCATAAATATGTTCATAAATCCACTCTGTAAAATTTATCTCCATTATTCCCAATAGAAAATGGATTGCAGCACTGGCACAAAGGGATCTATGTTGTTTCATTGACATTCCAAAACATCAAACCACATATGGTCAAGACCATATGATCGAAGTCATGGAACAACAAAAACAACAATAATAACCGAACCTGTATTTCTGCAGGGGTCAAGCCTCCCTGTGCCCCCTACACCTCCTTGTAGTTATATATACCAACTCTGAGATCAATTACAGTGGTAAAATTGCAAATTCCCCAATCCCCACTGTACCACAGTTGCAGCACAAACGGATTGATATTCTGTAACTTTGATCATATGGTCTCAACTATATGTGAGTTGATGTTTCTGAATGCCAACAAAAAACATGGATCTGACACAAAGCTATATAAATAATACTTTTAGTATTGCAATTATAAAAACAATCATTAAAAGCACCATAAAAATGAAGAGAAAGTACTTCAACCTGGTAAACATAAGTGCATTGCTTGCACATACACATGAAAATGTCCCTCTAACGTGTTCTGTTGCTAAAATTTCACAAATCTCTTTTCATATGGTCATTCAAGCTAAACCAATCTTATGTACAAATTTGAGTTAATGACCAACATTCTTTAACATTTCCCTGCTATAGTTGAATATATTCCACTTTCTACAGCTAGAATATATAATGGCCATTGCTTTTGTACTTCCACTGTCAACCTTAGTACCCCATGTCTTAAACATTGTTGCCCTCATGCCCCAACAGGGAGAGATAAATCTTTTCTTGCCTTTTTCTACAAACCTCATTTAATAACTGATCAAGAAGCATACTGGGTACCCCCTTCTAATAAAGTTAAGTCAAGACAGACAAGTTCACTGCAAGGGTGGTGGACCATTGGAACAAATTAATGAAGGCAGCAGTAGAATATATTTTACTTGGGGTAGAGTAAGAATGGACCAGGAGGGGGAAGGACAGCTAAGTGTAACTAGAAGCATAATTTTAACAGATGCAGCCATCTGTGGTTTTCTTCTGGTGGCAAAGCCATATATATCTTTAGGTACATATGTTTGCATAAACTTTTCTTGATGTATGTACTAGTTAAGTGTTCAGAATATTTATTTTATTATTACAACATTCTGCAGCTACTAGATCTATTTTTGGCTGTTTGAAGTATTTTAGGTTATAGAAACTGTTTTAATGCAACATACTGAAAAAAAATGTAGATTGCTAGTATATAATCCTTTAATAATGTGCAATCAATGTGACTTCTTTTAACTAAGTAACATATTTAATATCTTGTTTATAATACTGATCTGTGCTATGATTTAAAGTATCCACTCTACTAGTCACAGCCGTTCCAATGAGTTTGTAAAGTCTTTAAATCCTTAGATGAACCATAAGGTTTGCAGAACAGAGTGTGTGTTGTAGCTTTAAGAAGCATTTCCAAGTGTAGGCATGTGCATATAAATAGTGAGCACGTGCAGGCAGCAGTGCCATTTTGAGCGAACAGCCAGAGTGTTAACATGTAGTCTGTTTATAAGTTTAGTTACTAAGCCTCAGTCCTGATGTTTTTGTGTGTAATAAAGCTGCTTGAACCAAACCCATAACAGTTTGTCTGTTTTATCCTGACTGGACAAGTGACATGGTGTCAGAACCAGGAACAGGAGTGCAACTTCTTCAAGCCATAAGGTGCAGCGCTGGCGATGAAGGTATATTAAGCAGTTTGGGTGATACAGTGCTCAAATGATTAAAAAATGGCCAGAAACCAACTTCAAGTAACCAAAACTTGCAGAAATAATTTATTTTGCAAAGGAAACAATATGAAGCATTTGTAAGGCACAAAATGCATTATTAATCAAACGAATAGCACAAAACGTATTATTAACCAAACAGAAGGCACAAAATGCATTATTAATTAAATGAAGTGTTTGAAACCATGATATTTGATAAAACTATCAGAAATAATTATATGGGTTCAGAATTACCTCTGATTTGCATAATGAGCATGTTTAAAATAAAACAAGCAGAAGAAAACTATAATGAGCATGATAAGAGGTTAAATGGGCATAACTGATCGAAGGAAGGACACTGAGGAAACTCGGAGCTATAATATATAACATTAAGTATCCTGTTTTTTGTTTATTTTGTTCTTTATTTCTTTGTTATTTATAGCACTTTGTGTACTGTGTATTTTTCTAGCTAGTTTCACTGTGTGTGTGGTATTAACTGGAAATTGTCCACTTTTATTAAGCATCTGTTGGGTTGTTTGTTTCTGATAACTTGTTGCAGTTAAACTCTTTTTTCTAGAGGCTCCTTTAGCTGTTTAAAACTTTCATTTAAAGGCTCACTGCTGCTTTTCAGCTGTGAGAAACATTTCTGCAGTTTGTTTCCCACCCTCCCTCGCTGTTGGTATAGTGTTTTTATAGTTGGTGGCTTTGCAGTTGCCCGCCCCTATTGTAAATTTGATCTGGGACCCTCCTCCCAGTCTAGTGTCATTACCTCATTCTACCCAGTACAGGGAGAACATTTGAGAAGGCCAATCAGCTTAGTTTCTGCTACTCGTTTCTCTCCTTCCTTTCTCTCTTTCCACTTAAAAAAAAAAAACATCTGCTTTTACTGTATTTGTGTTTCTTCCTACTTTATTTTGCTTTTGCGTCATCTTAAAAGTACTCAATTGTATTTATTACTGCTTGGTGTAACTCATTCTAAGCCTTTTAGTTTAAGCACTTGGGCTTCAGACCAGTTGTTTTACATTAAGAAGGTTTGTGGTCTGCACTGTAATGGCAGAACAGGTAGCTTACATCCTTTTAAGTTGGGAACTGCTGATTGAGGGCTCAGTGTCTGTTATTCTAAAGTGTATTAATTATGGTTTAAGCACTTGGGCTTCAGGCCAGTTATTTTACATTAAGAGGGTTCGTGGTCTGCACTCTTGTGGGAGGAGAGGCTGGACTCTGCCCTTCTGAGCTGGGAATTTCTGGTTAAAGGCTTATAGTGCCTGCATATTTGAACTGCTTCTTACTGACATTGGTACACCTTGTTTGCTGTAGCATAGACTAGATCCAGGCCTGCTGAATCTAGCTTTGTTTGTATAACTTGAGCACTAATCCGGGCATTCTTTAAAGTATTCAATTGTATTTATTACCGCTTGGTAGTAACTTGATTAAAGTGTAGCTATCATTCTAAGTCTTTTGGATTAAGCACTTGGGCTTCAGACCAGTAGTTTTACATTAGGAAGGTTTGTAGCCTGCACTGTGGTGGCAGGACAGGTAGCTTACATCCTTCTAAGTTGGGAACTGCTGATTGAGGGCTCAGTGTCTGTTATTCTAAAAGTGTATTAGTTCTGGTTTAAGCACTTGGGCTTCAGGCCAGTTATTTTACATTAAGAAGGTTCGTGGTCTGCACTCTTGTGAGAGGAGAGGCTGGACTCTGCCCTTCTGAGCTGGGAATTTCTGGTTAAAGGCTTATAGTGCCTGCATATTTGAACTGTTTCTTACTGAAATTGGTACACCTTGTTTGCTGTAGCACAGACTAGATCCAGGCCTGCTGAATCTAGCTTTGTTTGTATGCTTGTTGTTTGTTTGCTTGTTATTTCCCTGAAACGCTAATTCCACCTAAAACGCGGCTTTTCAGCACTTCTGTGGATCCCTAGTGATATCTGCATTGCTTACTGTACTTATTTTCTTGTTTCACTTGAAAGAAAGTTACTGTTTCTCATTTTTGCATTTAAGTTACCTGTAACACATTGCATTTAAGTTACCTGGCAATTGCTCACTAAAGCAATTATATAAGTCAGCACTAAAAAATTAAAAGCACTACACCCTCACAAACTCCCCTTGAGTACCTTGTTCCCTATTGGCCCTTTTTTCAATTATAAAGGAATTCATAATACTATTCTAGCATGTCCAAAGGTCAGTTGTCAATCTCCTCTCTGGTCCAGCTGGTGAATCTGGGAATCTTGAGGCAATGTTACAACTGCCTCATGTACACAGACAACCCTCTCCTCCTCCCAACAAATTCCAACATATGTGAGAGATGCAACCATATAGCCAAACTGGAGGCTAAGCTCTCTCAACTCAGTACTGACGTAACCAGTCAGAAGGAGAAGGAAACCACACTCACTACAATTCCAGTCTCACATAGACCTACCACAACAGCAAACCAAACACATAAACACATAAAAACATACTCGGAGACTCTAAATAAAAATCTGCCTAAGCAGCAGAGACCTCCAAAGCAGACACCCAAGCAACCACTACCCCAAAACAAAACACGTGCAACACATAGCTCACAAAGCCAGTGTGCCAAACAGTCACAGCCCTTAAGGCTAAACAACACACCTGATACACTTGTAATAGGTGATTCTATCGTCAGGCACACTGACGTCCCGCTCACCAGGCTGAACAAGGAGAAGGTCACGGTGAGCTGCCTGTCAGGCGCTAGGATCCGTCACATAACACAAGCACTCAGGTCACTCCAAGGCAAGTACAAATATGACTCAGTCATTGTCCATGCTGGTGTGAATGACCTGAGACATACCTCCCTGGACTACATGAAAAGAGACATAGAGGAGCTCTATGAGCATGTAGCCCAGGTCGGTATGACCCTGACCTTGAGTAGCATCTTACCCTCACCAAGAATGATGCCACACTATGAAGACAAATGATCAATTTCAACAATTGGCTTAAGTATTGGTGTCATTCAAAGGGGATCCAATGCCTGTCAGCCTGGGATGACATGCTCGACAAGCCACGATGCTTCGCTAGGGACGGCTTGCACCTGTCACCCCTGGGCTTTCGGATATTGGCAAAGACTCTTGCTACCCCCATAGTGCCTTTTTAGGCAAGGCTCAAAAGACAAACCCACCTCCATAGGTATCACAAGGGATAAGAAACTAAGAGTAATGCTACTCAATGCCAGAAGTCTAAACCTCAAGATGCACGCACTCAAAACTCTCCTTAGCATGAAGAACATCGATATCTGTGCAGTAACAGAAACCTGGTTCAAGGCTCCCGAGAGCACCCCAGCACTACCAGGTTATACCTCATACCATGCTTTTCGGCCCCAAAACTTGGACCGAACCCCAAAAGGAAGGGGAGTATCAATATTCGTCCAAGATACCCACACCTCCAGGTTGGTGGCACAGCATGAAGCATCAGAGACTATCCATGTGCAACTAACAGTGATTAAAACTGCCTTCCAGTTTATAGCCTGCTACAGACCACCCTCCCAAACTCAGGAACCCCACTCGGCCTTCCTGAGAACACTGGAAAATATGAAGGTCTCTCCAAATACCATTATATTGGTCAACTTCAACTACCCAAACATAGGCTGGGAGCATTATTCTAGCTCCAACACCCTAGCCCAAAGGTTCCTATAATTTATAAACTCAAATGCTATGGAACAACATGTTACCACTCCCACAAGAGGGAAAAATATACTGGACCTGATCATCACCAACATGGGGACTCTATGCTCCAGACCAGAAGTGTATCCCTCACTGGTAAGATCAGACCATAAACTAATCTCACTGGATATTCACATCCTGACCCCAACCCCTGCCCAGAAAACCACAGTGAAAAACTTCTCTAAAGCAAATTTCACACTCCTCAAAACTGAGGTGGAATCCTTCAAAGCCCCCGGGCCTGTGGAAAATATAGCCCAGACCACAGAATCCTTTATAAACGCATTCAATGAACACCTTCAGGAATGCATGGATCATGCAATCCCAAATAAAACCAAGACCCAATCCTCCAAAGGCAGACGTCCTGTCTGGTGGACCCCAGCCATAAACAAACTAAACAATAGAAGGAGGAAGCTACTACATGATAGAGCAAAATCCCAAAAAGGGAAGGCATCTCTGATCAGTATTAGCAAAAAACTACGGGCACTCATAAAATCGTCTAAGGCCAGCTTCGAGAGAAAAATTGCACAGGACACTAAGGATAATCACAAGGCTTTTCTTAGTTATGTTAGGAACCTAGGTGGGAATTCCCAGATATGCTCAGAATTAGTCCAAAATGACAAAAAAATACACCGAACCCACAGACATTGCCTACATCCTAGCTGACAGGTTCAGCGCAAATTTCTCCCCCCCTCCCCACCAAAAGGGCAAATATCTATCCCAGCAGAGTGCTGCCCCCCTGACATCTCAGATGCTCAGGTAAGAGCCACCCTCTCCAAAGCAAAAAACACAGCATCAATGGGACCAGACGGTGTCCTGGGCTGTGTCCTACATGAACTCCAAGAAGAGCTAAACCCAAACCTAAAACTACTGTTCAATCTCAGCCTTACTACAGGATATGTACCCAAAGAGTGGCATACAGCAACAGTGGTCCCTCTCCACAAAGGTGGTGCTTCAACGGATCCTGGAAACTATCACCCCATAAGCCTGACTAGCTTGGTCTGCAAAGCTATGGAAAGGATCATCATGGATCTCATAAATAAAGATATTGGGGACCTACAGACACTGAATCCTACCCAGTTCGGCTTTGTTAAGGGCAGATCCTGCCTCTTAAACCTGGTCAATTTCTTTGAAACAGTCACCAAGGCCATTGACGAGGGGAAGGTGGTCCACACAGCCTACCTGGACCTCGCAAAAGCCTTCGATACAATACCCCACTCTGGCATTATAGATAAGCTCACCAGCTAAAATATATACCCCTATGTCACTAGATGGGTTGCAAACTGGCTCAAGGACAGAACCCACATGGTTAGAATTGCTGGAGCCATGTCAGACTCCAAACCGGTTACAAGTGGCATCCCACAAGGCTCAGTCCTGGGACCTCTCTTGTTTGGTATATATTTCTCGGAGGTACAGGCCAACATGGAAGGACTGTGGCTGACCAAGTTCGCAGATGACTGCAACTGGGCGCCATAATAGACTCTCCAGCCGACACAAGCATCCTCCAAAAGGGCCTCATAGAAACAGACAACTGGTACCAGAGCCATGGCCTCAAGCTAAATGCCAAAAAGTGTATAGTCATCCCCTTTGGCAAAAACAAAGTGCCCACAAATTACCACATAGGTGGTAATCCACTAAATACAGAAGAAGTAATTAGGGACCTGGGGACCCAAGTTGATAGCAATCTCTCATTTGACAACCACGTGGCCAAAGTGGTTAGAAAAACATTTTATATAGCCCACCTAATCATGAAGTGATTCACATCTAGATCAGGGGAGGTCATCGTGCCTCTTTACTCATCCCTCATCAGGCCCATAATTGAGTACAATGCCCCTTTTGGGATGTACCTTACAAGACACCTGCAGCAACTGGAAAGACCCCAAAAGTACCTCACCAAGAGGATCAAAGGGCCCAAGCAGATGACATATGCTGCCCGGTTAAAGAAACTCCAGCTCTACTCAGTGGCATACTGCCTGCTCAGAGGCGATCTGTGCCTGACGTATAAAGCCATGTCCAACCCGGAATTAATGGACATGCTGCACCTCAGAAAATCCAAATCCCATTGAGCTACGCGCTCGAGAGACTTGAACCTCAGCACTGAAATAAATAGGACATGCTGGAGGGACAGATTCATAACCCAGTGGCTCCCTTCACTCTGGAATAAAATCCCAGTCCAGGTTAGGCAGAGTCCCTCATTGAGTCTCTTCAAGAAGAATCTTGATGAGTGGATGGGAGATTGTAGGTTTACCCCGGGTATCACTTCTGTGTCACTGTTAGACAGAGGCACAGTATACTAACCTCGAAAAAGGGCATAGCAAAATTAATTTAAAATGGGTGGCGAAAGCCAAACACACTCTAACTAGGCTTATAAATGCCCTAGGGCAGATAGCCTAGTATGAACCTATGAACCTATGAACCTATGAACGAGTACAACTAAAGGACAAAATAAGCTTAGAAAAGCAAGGCAACGGCATGATTTTAGTAAATGACCAAATTTGGGCATACGCTACTGTTTCACATTGACCAAAGCCATTCAAAGCATAACTAGAGTTGTTCGAAGTATCTCACAGTGTGCAAAGTGTTTGCAGAGTGGGTGTTTTATTACAGTGCAATTATTTCAGAGTTTGCTGTGTGCAAAGTACAGTTATTTTGCAAAATGCATTCAAAGTACAGCCATTTCGAAAAGTTTCTTGTGCTGTATACATTTATGCATAGAGTGCCATCATTTCAAAGTGTTTCTTACACTGTAGAGTCATTTCACAAATTACAGCCATTTTGAAACATTTTTGTGCTGTATGCAGTTAATTTGCAAAGTGCATTCATTTTAAAGTGTTTCTTACTCTGACTTTTTTGTGCTGTGTACAGTTCATTCCCAAAGTACAGTGATTTTAAAGTGTTCTTGTGCTACGTAGACTTATTTGGCAAAGTGCAGTTACTTCAAAGAGTCTGTTGTGCTATTGGACATAATTACAAGTTCTAGCGTGTATATATATATATATATATATATATATATATATATATATATATATATATATATATATGTGTGTGTGTGTGTGTGTGAGTGTGTATTCATACATAATTTCAGGCACCTTCACTACTGTGTGTTGATATGGCAGAGGCATTTTGCAGACCCATTCCACTTGTGTTTGATCATAATATTGCAGAGAATTGGAGAGTATTTGAGCAAGAATATGATATTTTCATACAAGCAGCTTTTTCTGAAAAAGATGCACATACGAGGGCATTTATTTTGCTTAACTTAGTGTGGTCAGAAGCCATTGAAAGAGAGTGTACATTTGTGTATGCACCAGCAGCATATGCAGGAGAGGGGGAAACTGCAATATTGTTGTACAGGCTGAATCAAGAGGAGACTCGGAGTGCTTGAAAGATAAATTTAGAGAAATGTGCAACCCCCAGACAAATGTTACATTAGAGAGGCACCTATTTCATACAAGTGACTAAAAGCCAGAAGAAACATTTGCAGCTTCTATCACCAACATAAGAAGTAAAGCTAAAACATGCAGATTTGGTGATTTGAAAGATGAATTAATAAATAATAAAGGACAGGCTTGTGTGTGGTGTGATATTAATAATGCTGCAGTGAGAAAGAATTTGCTTCATGACAGTGAGTTAATGTTCAGCAAAGCTACAGAGATTTGTCAAATCCATGAGCTCACAGAAAGGCACACAAGTATGCTTGCAAGTGATAAGAGCATGGTTTCAGCACCCTCTAGAGCAAGCATAGACAGCATGCAGCACACGGCTAGGAGAAGCAGGCCTAAGCACATGGCAGCTGCAGCCCTTACAGTTTTTCCAGGGAGGACCCATAACTTTCTAGCAAGTTCCAAGACTAACTCAACAAAATGGACATGCTCAGTGCAGTATAAGGGTGAGTCAGCAAAACCCAAGTCAAATCTTATTGTTAACTGTCATAATTGTGGTGCTAATAATAAGTCTAAAAGAGAGAAGTGCTTAGCATTTGGTCAGCAATGCTACAAATGTAAAAACTGGAACCACTTTCAAAAGTTTTCCAAATCAAGCAAGCCTCATTCAGTATTAAGAAAGGTGACTCAAAAAAGCAAGTTGATCATGTAGAAAGCTGCAACCGTACTTTCTATGTAGATGTTGTATCAGTGGTCAGTGAAAAGGTTAATGTAGTAGATTTGTTGGCAAAGAACAAAGTGTTTTATACTGTCCTGATCAATGGGAAGCCCATAGAGCTCAAAGCAGACTTTGGTTCAAAAATGTAATGTTATGTCAGCAGAAACATTTGCTAGAGTAAGAGCTGGTGAACAACTTAATTTGGCTAATTGTGCAAAGCTTGTTTCTTACGGAGGTGAAGAGATTCAAACCGAAGGCTCAGAAGTACTTTCATGCTGTTTAGCTGGAAACAGTTACAGCTTGCAATTTTATGTGATCAGAAAACCTGTGCAGTCATTATTAGGTCTCAGAGACACTTTAAGAATGAAACTGCTTTCTTTTACCAAAGAAGTCCATCATGTAAGCACATGTCCCAGTTCCAGCTTCACTGATGCTATTTTCTCAGTATGCTTATGTTTTTGATGACAAGCTAAGCAAACTTCCAGTTGTGTACTCCATGAAAGTAGACCCAGAGATCAGTCCAGTGGTCAGTCCAACGAGGAGAGTTCCAATAGCTATGCAGGACAAAGTCAAGGCCCAGTTAGATAAGATGGTGCAGCAAGGTGTGATTTATCCAGTCACAGAACCAACTGAGTGGGTGTCTTCCATGGTAGTTGCTCATAGGAAAAGCTCAGATGAAATCAGAATATGTACTGACCCAAGAGACTTGAATAAAGTATTAAAGGGGCCTCATCATCCTATGCATACAGTTGAGGAGGTTGCTACCCTCATGCAAAGTGCCACTGTTTTTTCTGTCTTGGATGCAAAGAGTTCATTTTGGCAAGTAATGCTTGATTGCACATCTTCATTACTGACTACATTCAGCACACCATTTGGTAGATACAGGTTTCAAGGAATGTCTTTTGGAATAAATTCTGCCAGTGAAGTCTTTCAGCATGCAATGGAGCAATTTTTTTTCAGGTTATTAGTGTGCTATAATAGTGGATGATTTATGGTTTGAGGTAATGCAGAGCATGACAGAAACCTCAGGAAAGTTCTGAACAGAGCACATCAAGTGAACTTGAAGCCCAATTCTCTGAAATGTAAATTCAGGCTACCAGAAATTACTTATGTAGGTCTTTTATTTAAGAGTACAGGCTTATGAGCAGACCCTTCCAAACAAGCAGCCATTCTTGAGATTGATTTATTTATTTATTTTATTTTTTATTTACATTTGTTTACTGGGAAATTCTGACTGCACACAGGTCCTTTTTCAGCAGAGGCCCAGGGAAAACAGCTCCACACAAAAATATATCAACAAAAGAGTTACATGAACAACAATTCTTATACATACATTAGCAAACAATACAAGCAATAACATTGTTAAACATGAATCAGCATAGTTACATGAAGAAACAATTGATATACATACAATAGCCAATAATACATGCAATAGCAACATTGTATACATACAATATGACACATAGTAATGGTCAGGATATTCTAACATCTAGCTAGACACTACTAATAATGGTAATAATTATATTCAGACAGTAATAATCTCAAAACAGATGCCAGCTCCAGACAATGTCCAAGCCCTACAGGGCAGATTTATCCCTGACTTTAGTAAGTTATCAGCTCCTTTAAGAGAGCTGACATGCAAAAATGTTGCCTGGTTATGGCTGGAATAGCACCAGAAAGTATTTGATAACTTCAAACAGCAAATTGGCAACCCACCTACATTGAAATACTAAGATGTCCACAAACCAGTACTTCCTTCCTGTGATACTTCAAAGTTTGGTCTTGGTATAGTTATTCTTCAAGAAGGCAGACCAGTTGCCTATGTGTTTAGAACTCTTACCCAAAATGAAATGCAGTATGCTCAAACTGAGAAGGAACTTTTGGCAATTGTGTTCGCATGTTCGAAGTTCCATAATTATATTTATGGCCAAGCTATCCAGATCGAAACTGATCATCAACCTCTAGTCACTATTTTAAAGAAACCTATGCATACAGCTCCAGCAAGACTACACATATGATGCTCAGGTTACAAAAATACAACTTCAAAATGGTCTATACAAAATTCACACTTCTTTATCTGGCTGATACCTTATCCAGATCACCTAGAAATACCACAGAACAACTTGATGCAGAGAATTTTGACAGTGACATCATGGAAGTGTGTAATTTTTCATCCACGAGACTTGCTGAGCTGAAAGATCATACAAAGACTAATCCAATTTTGCAGAAGCCTACCCACCTCATCAATGTTGGATGGCCATCAAAGCAATCTTGTGTACTGCCAGAAGTGCAACCTTTTTTTTCTGTACAGAGATGAGATGCTGATGGAAGATGGTATCACAACTTAAATACATTCAGATTTTGCATCATGGCCCTCCAAGTTCCGAGGCTACCAAAAAAAAGGGTGAGAGGACTAGTATTTTAGACTTCTCTGTCAAAAGACATTGATAAAGTGCTTTCATCTTGTTTAGTATGCTATAGTACCAAACCACATTTGCAAAAAGAACCATTTCAGCTAAGCCAGATTCCTGAACTACCTTCATCAACAGTAGCCGATGACATATTTGAGTGGAACAATCAGCATTACTTAGTGTTGGTAGAGTATTATTCAAAGTAGTTTGAGATTGATTTTCTACCTAACCTAACATCCAGTGCTGTTATTACTAAGTTGAAATATCATTTCTCAGTCCATGGTAGTCCACCCAAAGTTATTTCTGCCAATGGTACCCAGTTTACCTGTCAATTATTTCAGAAATTTGCAAAAGAGTGAAACTAGCAGTCCAGAATACCCACATTCAAATGGCCTGGCTGAACATGCAGTACAGATTGCAAAGCAATTACTAGAGAGGTCAAAGTGTGACAATACCAATATCTTCTTGAATTTACATAATCTCAGAAATATACCCCATGACAACCTACTTGGCTCGCCTGCTCAGAGACTTCTATCTAGGCAAACCAGAACAACCTTGCCTATCAGTTCTAGTTTGGTGCCTAATGCTAAAAACACCTGAGCAATCAAAGCCCACCTGTTTAAGAAACGTTCATTTCAGAAGTCCAGCTGTGATAAAATGAGCAAATTTCTCCGTCTGTTGAAAGAAGGAGAAACAGTGAGGATGCAAATGGCGAAAGGCTTTGATCAAATTGGTTAAGTGAAAGGCATACGTGCCGACCCAAGATCCTACTTAGTGGAATCTGAGGGTATAGAATACAGGAGAAGCCACAGATATCTTCTTCTGGTGTCCAAATTGATATCACAGCTATTTACCTGTGATACCGACTCTTGACCTCAGAGCAACCCGGACAATGTTCATATTGAAGAACATGTCTCAGTACCTATTTCCATTCCTGATGATGTCCCAGATGACTCCAAAGTTGAACATTCCTTAAAGACAGTCCCCGTTGCTGGATCCAATTCTGATTTTTATGTTACACGATCAGGTCGTATTTCTAGACCTAGTGAAAAAAACACAGCAAACTGGACGTGATTGTTTTATATGTGTTTAATTTTGTACGATTGCATGTCAAAGAATTACTTCTGTATAACTGCATGTCAAATGATCATTTCTGTGTAATTGCATGTCAGTGAATACTGTCATTTAATGTATGAGCTATTTCTCAAAGAGGGAGGATGTAGAACAGAGCGTGTGTTGTAGCTTTAAGAAGCATTTCCGAGTGTAGGCACCTGCATATAAGTAGTGAGCACATGCAGGCAGCAGTGTCATTTTGAGAGAACAGTCAGAGTGTGAAAATGTATAAGTGTAGTAGTCAGTCTCTTTATAATTTTATTTAAGTTTAAGTAACTAAGCCTCAATCTTGATGTGTTTGTGTGTGATAAAGCTGCTTGAACTGAACCCACAACTGTTTGTCTGTTTTATCCGGACTGGGTGAGCGACAAGGTTCATTCAGAAAATAGGTCATTTACCTGAAGACAGGGTTTTCATAGTGCAAGATGCATTTGCACATTAGCCAGCATTAGCAAGTTTAATGATTTTGTTGTCCAATCTGAAGCTTCCAAAAACTATGGTGAAAACGTTCTATACTGCATGCAGAAGTCTTTGAATAATGTTATCATCTGCCTGTTAGGCTATATGCTTACCTACAAAACTTCATAAGGATTTCATAGTTGTCACCGCTATACAAAGCAAAATTATGATTAGCTATTAAGATAAGCTTGGAAAGTGTTTATACAGCAGATATTAAACATCCTACAAACATGCACAGAAGGAACAGCCCTCAACTGAACTGGAAGGCTGATTCAAGGCAGCCATCTGACATTCTGAATTTTTATTTGGAGAATAAACAATGGAACTTCTCAAGAAAATCTTTTAACAATAACAGTCATATTCTTCCAACTCGTGACCTAATTATTCTTCCTGTGAAACTCACCCGTGCCTTCCTAGTGATGGAAACACTGGAGTATTTATGTATATTATCAGCTGTTGCTTCCTCAGCAAGATCTGTTAAGCTGGTGACAAAGAGGTGTAGCCAACCCAGTTCCGTGATACAGCTGCTGTTTATCCAAGGCATTTGATTTGATTACGGTCATAACACCTTTTTGTTAAATTATGGACCTAGTGATATAACGCTATACTTACACTTACACACACACACACACACACACACACACACACACACACACACACACACACACACACTATGGTGCTTACTTTCATGCATACAAAAGCAGTGAAATGAGTTAAGAAGTTGTACCACAACTGGTAAGTGAGACAACTGTCAGAATCTGATGATTTTACCTGCTCTGTCAAAGCAAAGCTGTAGACATCATACATCAGAAGTAGGAGGGTGAACACTGGTAAAATATGTAATGTAAGTTTATATTAGTGGAATTCTGGAGTATTTTGGTGGGGATTGAGAGTCTTTACCTTGGGCAAGTGTCAGACTGTATGCCAGCTTTGGTGCATAGTCATGTTCTGCCTAATAATAATATGCTATATGAGCATAAAAAAACTGTCCAAACTCCATTTTAGTGCCCTCTGTGAATATATGCAACAGGAATGCCAGTTTCACTAAACGATTTACATGAGAGACTTCCAGGAGCAAGATTACCGAGTATCATGTGCCAAACTCAAGGCTTTCCTGAAGAATCTGCACAGCCAGGTAATAAAATTCAGTTGTATAAATTGCACTTACCACAATGGTAGATATTTGATTAAATCACTGCTGCAGTGGCTTTAGCTACATGGGTTATATCATGCCAAGGATATACCAGCCAGCCAGTCATCCAAAGACTTTGGTCCCCCCACACATGCACCAGGCTGCTGTAAGCTCATGCTCCAGAGTGGGAAAATAGCAGCCTCAGAAGTTCAATATTATTTTATTAACTGAACTCAAGTTAAGTGTTATTCCCCGGGATTCATGAAGCTTGAGCCAGGTGCAGGCATAGCGTTGGCATTCCAACACCAAATATGGCCGGCGAGTGATCCAGGTACGAGCTGTTTCCACATGCACTACCTGCGTACACTCCGCCCACACAGCCCCTGTATGCTAATTACCCCATTTGCAGCAGTGTAGCATGCAAATGAAGGTATTTAGCGATCCAGAAAGTGGTGCAAGCGTAGTGTAAACATGCAGAAATGTAAACCGTAAAAAAACGGTTTACATTTTTGCAGACATAAAATCAGAGCCATGACAGCCAACCAAACACGTATTATATTGTTAATATATGCCAATGTCTAAATATATAGCCATTGGCATAAAAAATGTGCAAAATATAAAAATAACATTTAATTATTTGTTCGCACTATCGCAAAGTTTAAGCGCAGGGCAGTGGCGCGCAAACGGGATTACAAGGAAAATAGAAAAATATAGAATGAAACTGCAATGTAACACATATCATGATTTCCCTATAATAGTCAATGGCAGGCATGTTACACCACACCATGGTGCAAGGGTTGCTAAGTGACAGTGTTTTGCGCGGTAGCTAGAAATTAGTAGGCAATTCCATGCAAATGAGAGGAGTAATAGTAAATTACAGATTCCCCGCTGGTGTAAGGATGCACCTCACAGCATAGTATTATAACACCAAGGTGTGCCCTTGAGATAAAAATGACATCAAGAGAGGGGTGTGTCACTTTTGCTGTAAGCACATTGGAGCATTGCTAATCCGGTTTGCCTGCAGCTAAGCAAAGCTGCAGGAAAGGTGTGTGTTGAACTGGCTATAGCTTTGCTTAGGTGAGAGCACACAAGGTAACCGAGTATGCATGTGAACAGAGATTAAAACGCGCTGAAACTTGGTAAGCAGGTTTGCGTGGTGCACACTGGAGCTGAAACAGGAAGGATATAGGAAAAAAATAAGGAAATGCTGCAGCAGGGAAATTGGAGTACAAATGACTAATTAATACCTAGGAACCTACAGTGGGCCATTGACAACAGCTAACAAGGCTGCAAGCAGCTACCTGCAGAACAAGAAAGGGGACGGGCTGTACTGCAAAGTAAACAGTAAAGTGTGACAGCAGAACAAAGCAGGATTGCATTATATCAGCTACAAGACACATTTTGCAACACATGACTGGGTAGGGAAAGTACAAAACAAGAGAGCTGGCAGGTGGATGCATGACTGGCAATGGGAGGGGATCCAGGTTTAAAAGTGAATTAAAGGGCAACAGATTAATCAAGGCAGGCAAGCATAACTCCACACTACAGACCTCACACTTGCAGTATGCACTATAAAACCCATAATTAAGATACCCTGCAGCTGGAATTGCTCATACACAGCCAATGACATCAGCAGCATCCATAGCACAATAGTATAAAGTGTGAAAGCACCTCACACACACACTTGTGTATTCCCATACACTCTGCACCATTGGTGTATACATACAGGGAACTTTTAATATGTACATGTTAGGGGCTTCCATAGCTTTGATCGACCAGCATGTGTTGGAGACTGAAGGTGGTGTGGAGTATGAAACTGACAACCACCTCAGGCACCAGAGGAGGAGAGGAGTATTCAGACCCAGGGTAACCTAACAGGGCTACATGATTTGGCGATAGTAGATAATTACAGGGTGGACAGGGACACCCTACACCAACTTGTGGAGCTGTGCCGGCCACGCCTCAGAGCCAGAACAAATAGTGGGGAACCCATCCCAGTGGATACAAAGGTATGTGTAAGCCAGAGAATACTAGCCACAGGTACCTTTCAAAGGCCAACTGGGGATATCATGGGGATCTCACAGGCATCAGCATCCAGGGTACTTCACCAGTTTCTGGATGCCATGTTACCACATGCCAATGAGCACATATACTTCCCCCGAATGCAGGAGGAGTTGGCCAGCAATATGCGTCTCTTCCACCGTGTGGCAGAATACTCGGAGGTACTGGGTGCAATAGACTGCATGCACATACACATCAAGTCACCACCCGATGAGCAGGATAGGAGATACATAAACCACAAGGGATACCCCTCCATCAACTGCCAGGTTGTGTGCAATGCCCAGGGCATTATCATGGATGTGTGTGCTGGCAGCCCTGGAAGCTATCACGACTCCCACTTCTGGCATGCCTCACAGCTGTATAAGGTATTTGCCAGGGGGGACATCCCATATGGCCACCTGGTGAGGGGTACTGGCTATGCATTGGAACCATGGATGATGACTCCCATCAGAAATGCACACACACCCATGCAGGAACACCATAACGAGGCACACGCACAAACCAGAATCATCATAGAGTGTGTGTTTGGGATGTTTAAATCACAGTTCCATTGCTTGGACATATCTGGTAGAGCATTGCAGTACTCTCCAGGCACGTGTGCCCACATCTTCACAGTATGTGCCATGCTACATAATATGATCCTGCGGAAAAAGCTGCAGCGGGGACAGAATGGTGAAGGCCCTCACAGCCCACCACCATTGCCAAGGGCCCCACAGGCACAGAGGTACTCAGACCATGAACACCCTGAGCCAGCCCCAGTAGGTTGATGGAGGCGTGCCCAGTATGCGCATGCCTTGGCAAGGAGGGACCGTATAGCACACACACTGATAGTGTAGGCACCTAGGGACTGACACCTTTCTCCATCTGCACACACAGTAAAAATGGATGGCACACACACAAGACTACCTGTAAATAGTCATGTACAGGCAGTCAACTGTGTGCATCCAACATAGGCAGCCCTCAACAATTGCACACACAACTGCTATTGGCACAAGGTAAGTCAACACCTGAACAGTAAATTAAGCTATCAGCATGTGCTGATACTGTATGTATAGGTTCATTGTTTCATAGGTAGGTACTTGGCTAACTGCCTGAGGGCATTCATAAGCCTAGCCAAAATGTGTCAGCTTTTGCCACCCCATTGATTAATTAACTGTCCCTCTGTGGAGCAAAGCCAATGGCAGGATCCCTGGGGTGTATCTACTGTTCCTCATCCACTCTTCAAGGTTTATCTTGAAGAGTGTTAGTGAGGGGCTCTGTATAATGTAATTAGGGATGTTGTTCCAAAGCATGGGGTGTTTCTGTGACAGGAATATGTCCCTCCAGCATGTTCTAGTTATTGTTGTGGCAAGGTTTAGCTCACTACACTGTGTGGCTCATTGTGGCATGGATTCCAATAGGTGGAGCATATCCATTAAGCCTGAGTTGGACATAGCCTTCTTGGCCAACAGAGATCATCTCTGAGTAAATGCCACTGAGTAAAGCAGGAGTTTATTCAGTCTGGCTGCATAGGACATATGTTTGAGGCTAGTAAACCTCTTGGCGAGGTACGTTCATGGACCTTCCAGCTGTTGGAAGTGTCTTCTGAGGTACATCCCAAATGGGTTATTATACTCTATGATGGGACTGATGAGTGATGAGTAAAGGGGCACTATAACCTCAGTATGTCTAGATGTGAACCCTTTAGTAATCAGATGGCCTGCATAGAAGGATGTCCTGACTACTTTGGAGATATGATTGTCAAAGGAGAGATCACTATCTACCTTAGTCCCCAGATCCCCTATTACCTCGTCTGTATTAAGGTGTCTGCCACTTATGTGTTAATATGTGGGTGTTTAGTTTTTCTCAAATGGAATGACCATGTAGTTTGTGGCACTTAGCTTGAGGTCATGACTTTGACATCCTGTGTCGGTCTCTATGAGGCCCTTTGAAGGATGTCTGTGTCAGCTGGACTGTCAATTAGGGCTCCCAGTTTACAGTCATTGCCAAACATGGTCTGCCGTAGTCCACCTGTGTTTGCCTGTACCTCTGAGAAGTATATGCCAAACAGTAGGGTTCCCAGGACTGAGTCATGTGGGACACCAGTTGTGACTGGTTAAGAGTTGGACCTGGAGGCTGCTAGTCTTACCATGTGGGTTCTGTGTGTAAGCCTGTTGGCAACCCATCCTGTCATCCTGTGATGTATGGGTTCATGTACAGGCTGGTGAGTTTATCAATAATACCTGAGTGGGGAATGGTATCAAAAGTCTTGGTGATGTTCAGGTAGTATGTGTGAACCACCTCTGCCCTCATCTAATGCCTTGATGACTGTTTGTAAGACATCAAACAGGTTCAGTAGGCATGATCTGCACTCAACCAAGCTGACCTGGGTTGGGTCAAGTGTTTGGAGATTACCAATGTCTTTGTTAATGAGTGCCATGAGGATATGCTCCATAGCTTTGCAGACCAGGCTAGTCAGGCTTATGGGGTGGTAGTTACCATGGTCAGTTGTGTTTCCACCTAGGTGGAGTGGAATAACCATTGCTATGTGCCATTGTATGGGCATGTAGCTTGTGTAGAGGCTGAGGTTGAAAAGGTTAATAAGGTGGGGGATTAGGTTGTCTTGTAGTGTTTGCAAGATACAGTCTGGGACACCATCTGCCTCCACTGATGGTGTGTTTTGCCATTTGAGAGGGCTATTTCCACCTGTGTGTCTCTGATGTCTGGGATACTGTACTTTTCAGGTATTGTTGTGGGCTCTTTAGGAGGTGAAGTTTGCACTGAATGTATCTGCAAGGATGTTGGCGATATCAGTAGGTTCAGTATATTTTGTGCTATATTGCACTGGCACAGTGCAAATCTGTGTGTTACCACTTAGATCCTTGACATAACCAAAGAAGGCTTTGTGGTTATCTTTCGAATCCTTGCCTATTTTCCTGTTGAAGTTAGCCTTGGATGATTTCATGAGGGACCTAAGTTTCTTACTAATACTGGTCACGGATGTCTGCCCTTCTTGGGATTTGCTGTTTTTCTGGACTACTGTCCTACTTCTGTTGTATAGCCTGTTTATTGCAGGGGTTCACCAGACTGGTGTCCTTGTCTTGGAGGAGCGAGTCTTGGTTTACCCGTGATGGCACGATCCATACATCCTTGCAGGTGCTTATAGAGTGCATTTGTAAATTTTTCTGTATCTTGAGCAGTGTTTTCCCTTAGCGTGCGGGTTGTGAAACCTCCCACCTCTGTCTTTAGTAGTGGGACGTTAGCTGTAGGAAAGGTTTTCACTGTGGTTTTCTTGGGTGCGGGAGATGGTTGGGTGTGGAGATCATTAGTGAATAGTTCATGGTCAGATCTAACCAGTGAGCGGTTTACCTCTGCTGTGGTGCACCTGTCGCCCATGTTGGTGATTACCACTTCTAGTATGTTTCCACATCTGGTTAGGAAGTTTACCATCTGATACAGGGCATTTGAGGTCATAAATTCCAGGAAGTGCTGGGTCTGGAAGTGAGTACTCGAGTAAGTTTTCCAGTTAATGGTAGGGTAGTTGAAATCGACCAATACTAGGGTGTTCAGTAGGACTGTCATGTTTTCCACCATCTCCAGGTAGGTGGAGTGATGGTCCTGGGTCATGGAGGGTGAACTGTAGCAGGCCACAGTTTGCATTGCAGTTGTGGCTGATGTTAGCTGCACATGGATGATCTCAGAGGTATCATGCTGCCCCACTAACCTGGAGGTGTAGGTATCCCTAATGAATATGGATACACCACCTCCCTGTCTGTGTCAGTCCATGTTCTGTGGCTGAAATGTGTGGTATGGATTGTAGATCAGTAGTGCTGGTGTGCTCTCAGGAGCCTTAAAACAGGTTTCAGTTACTGCACAAATGTTGACATTAACCATACTGAGGAGTGCTGTGTGTGTTTGCATTTTGTGGTTACAACTCCTGGTGTTGAGTAGAATAACCCTCATTGATTTTGCTATTGTGCTGTTTATGGAGATGGGATTTACCTGTGAGACTTGCCTAAAAAAGGCACCATTGGGCGCCAATAGCCTTGGCCAGTATTTGAAAGCCTAAGGCTGACACATGCAAGCCTGCATGGTATTGTTGCATGCATGTTTCCCATCTGTGCTTGTTTCTCATCTTTCCTGTAGGTAACCTACAGGTAAGCAATAGAAAGCCTTAAATGGATACAAGTCTTCTAGCTTCCGAGATAGGCTTTTGGAGTGATTGAGTATCAGTCTTCTGTATGTTCTTGCTGTACTTATCTTTTTTCTGACTACATAGTGAGTTTTCACTGCATATTGTGAACTGAAAGCTCTGTTTATTCACATATTATTTCTGTGATGACCTGCACTTTAGAGGTTCACATATAGGTAGTAGGCTATCTGCCCAAGGGCATTTAGAAGCATAGCTACAGTGTGTTGGCTTTCTCCACACCATTGATGAAGTAACTGAGCCTCTGTCAAGCATAGCCATT
>NC_056731.1:757155755-757190755 GCF_019279795.1 Protopterus annectens
TATAGATAGGTTAAAAACATCCACACATCTATGGAGGTACATATAAACGTATGCAATAATATATATTATATATCTTATATCTATATCTATATACACATATATATATATATATATATATATATATATATATATATATACATATAAATATATATATGTATATATATATATATATATATATATATATATATATATATATATATATACATACATACATACATACATGTGTGTATACACCATCTGAAGTGTTCAAATCTGAGTATAACATGGACCATCGCAATCACATATTCTGCCACCCAAAAACAATATGAACATAACATATGAAGAGTATATGCCAATACACTATTACAAATATGTTCTATGAACATGAGCCAAATAGGACTAGTCACCAACACAACTACAATGACTGCAAATATCCATGACAGAAATACACAGACATCTTTCATTTAGCAAAACTTTATTACATTCCGGTGTATTGCCAAAAGGATTCAAGGACTAACATTACCTGCATGCTATACAGGAAGCATTTAACAGTACCTTAATGAATCAGCCTGCAATTACCATATTATTAGTCCACTAAGGGATAGGTGTTCACATAGGGAAAGAACCCACACACACATATAGAGCATGTATAAAAACAGTTCCTACACACCTGCATCTGCTATGTACACCCACCAACATCTCCCCCACACCCAAACTAATTACAATAATACATACTGTCATACCATAACCAATTATTCACCCACTGTACGACATCTGCTGAAACCTTGACATACCTGGACAGAGACACACTAACATGGCCCTATGTGAAATAGTTGCTGTTATACAATGGAACAGCTGCTGATGTTATAGGGTTTGTTTGAACTAATCCTGTTTCAGAGGGTTGAAAAGTAATTACACCAGGAAGTGTTACCAATTACTGATTATCAGCACAGTATGATATACATTTACACCAAACTAAAGATGTCTGGTGAGCACTGTAAACCCCCTAACATTATATGCATAGCCATATAGCCTTGAGCTGGTCAAACATCCTGGCCAGACTGAAACATATGCAGAAGTATAAGGTACTGACAAACCCTGCACAAGTAGCAATGTTCAGAAATATAACAGCAGTACTCACATTTAGACCGAATCTTCTAGGCATTACACACAATATATTTGTGTTTGTCTCCATACAGCTCTTGCAATAGATTTCAGACAACACTTCCAGGCTGTCTTCCTCACAAGTAAGGCAAAAGGACAACGCCCAAGTGGAGTACTCAGTTATACTCAACTGTTGCCATGGTATTGGCTAATGGAGTAGCTGCACAGCTGATGTGCATGTAATTAACTACTTTGGAACACCAATTGGTGATCAGGATAGCACATGTTACTGATCTCTAACTATAAAAGGATGCCTTCTCACACATTCAAACCATCTGTATATACCTGCAGAACAGTACAAAATACCCAACAGAAGATTGAAACACAAACCGAAAAAAATTTAAATACCAATCAATAACACCTCCAATTACCAAGACGGTATGTATAACATTTAGTATGTCTGTGCATGTAGTACCTGTTCTGTAATACTTACAGTGTAATCAATGCATATAGTGGAAATAGCTATATTGTAGCGATGTATTGTTGAGCAGTAGTAATGCTTGTAGTATTCTATGTGTGTACTGCTGTAGGTCACAAGGCAAACTCCTCATACACCACAAGGGATGATATATATGGGCTTGGAATTCACCAAATCTTTTCCAGCCACTGTCAGTGTCAGGGATGGTCCAACAAGTATGTGCTATAACAGGGGATAGTATATGTTGATATATTGTAACAGTAGACATATGTATGGGTGTATTAGTGAGATGAGCATGTCAAAGGTGGGCTTACTGTGCAAATATGATTTGCATTGTGGGATATTGTGCCAATTCTAGGCAGATTGGTATTCCATTTTACATAGCATTTCTGTTATGTTATGCAAACATTAGTTATGTCTATTGGCAAGTGCAATACTCAATAACAGGATACATATGAATTGTATTCATCTGATAGTTTAGCAGCATGATAGCAAAGAAAATTGGAAGAGCTAGGTAACTATTCATTCACATAAGACATGTAATATCCATCTCTCTAGTATCGTTTGCAGGCAATAACAGCTGTGCATGTGTACATGTTATGCAAATGTGTAGTGACCCTTGTTACAGGGCTGGGCCAAATGGCTATGTGCACACCTACATAGAGGGGATATTGAGTGTAGAGACACACTGGTTGAACTTTCAGGTTTGTGTAGCCTAACCTCACATTGCCAACCTAACAGCTGCTTGCACATACTGTATGTAAGGTAGTGCACAGTACTGGTAATGAAACAGGTTGCATATCATCTTTAACTCCAGTGTAACATCTGCAGTAGGTGTGTAAGATGTAGGAGACTGCTGCCCATGTGTAATAGCTGCTTCATAGGTGATGGCTTACACTATCTGATTATATCCTGATCATGTTGATAGTGGCAGCAGAGTCTATTGATTCTTGACTCTGTTTGGGGAGTGGCTGTCCGTGCCCAACAGAGCTCATGGTTCTGATGGATATGTGAGTATATACCCAGAAAAGGATACAGACCTGTTGACACTTGCATCATCTGTAATCAACTATCAGGATGTGATGTGCTCCTCAGATGAGGATTGCTGCTAAAGGTAGCTACTATGTTTCTGTAATAGCCAGTGTTGTCACGTCCATAATACAAATATTTACTTGTGAGCATCAATGTCTAAAACATCTTCATAAGCAATAAGTAAAGTAAATACAGCACTTGGTATTTGTAGTACTGAATGCTCATACAGGCATGTCCACTAGTCAGCTACTGGTGTTTACTAATGTCAGCTTTGTGTATGTGGCCATCATGGGGGAATGTAATCTCTATGCCATGTACACTGCCAAACCCACCTAACACCACACCCCACACATCGTCTGGGATGCAGCTACAGGGGTAAGCTGGAAGGCAGTCCAGTCTACAGCCATGACTGGACTGGACAGCCATGAGGTGTAGGTTAACACATGCACCTCATCACCACAACCAACACATACCCTTACCAGGACACAGTAAGGACACCCACACATACCATCAGAAATCACACACATTCAGAGAGGCTTCTAAGTATCTGGCCAAGCATGAGACCTCCCGAGCTGGAATAGACAGACAACAAAATACACAAACTGTATGACATAGTTTGCAAAATTGTGCCACACCTCAGAACACATGGCCAGAAACATGCCCAACAGTACTCATTTGTGAATGCAAACTCTAGCACTATGTTACACACCAAGCTATATGAGGACAAACATACTGTCAGCCACCTGTCAGCCATGATTAGCCACATACCCATACACTCAGACCACCTTTTGAACTATACACATGGCTCTGGCATATTCCATGTTGTTGTGCAGGGCCTTTGATGCAGTAGCCTGGACTGCATGTAAAAACATGTGTAGGAACTGTCAGGTCTTGTAACCCATGCAGGTATGTCCCAAGGCCTGGGTAGCATTCTGCCATTGGCCAGAATGATACTGCAGTACAGGGACAAAAGGATTGTATTGCACAATTGTCTAATGTACTGGTGTAATTCAAAGGGTATCCACTATCTCTCTTCCTGGGATAACATGTTTGACAGACCATGATGCTTTGCCAGACAGGGCCTGCACCTGTCACCCCTGAGAATCTGGATACTGGCTAGGGCTCATACTTCCCCTATAGTGCCTTCATCATGCAAAGTTCAAGTGAAAGTCCACTGCTGTAACAGGGACAGCCAAGCAATACACTGCGGGTCTTGCTACTCAATGATACATTTCAGAAATGCAGTATGGACTCACTTATGTCAATCCTTAACATGGAGAACATATCTGTGCAGTGACTAAGATATGGTTCAATGCTCCAGAGAGCACACCTGCATGACCATGTTATAACACATGCCTCACCTCTAGGCCATTATCCTTTATTGGAACACACAGGCCACCGGTGTGTCCATATTCCTGAAGGATATGTACACCCCCATGCTAATTGCACTTGCATAACTTCAGATGCATTATGCTGAGCAACTACCTTTGTGCTAAAGTGGAATCCAAATTGCACCTTGTGACAGATCACCCACCATGCCTCAGAATTCCCAACTGTCATACTGTGCTGTAATGGGGAATATTAGGTTTGAGACAGAAAACCATAGTAATGGCTACTCTCAACTATCCCATTATGAACTTGGAAGACTCCTCATGTACCAACACCTGTGCTCAATGCATGTTGGATTTCATTAACCCCAATGACCTGGATCACCGTAGTCACACAAACAGGGCTAACAGTATGCTACACATAGTCATTCTCCAAAGCCAATGTTATGCTGCTTAAGAGCAAAGTGGTGACTGTCATGGCACTCATGCAGATGGACAATGCATGTGCAAATGCTGAATCCTACACAAATGCACTTTAAGCACTCACATAAATGCAGTGATTGTGCCATTGAAACAGAACCAAGATTCGACCAAACACAAACAGGAAGACAAACTGGTGGTACCCTACCTTAAACTGTACAACAGAAGGTAGTAACTGTTGCAAGAGTGAACACACATTTGTGGAGGTGATCCCTGGTCAGCCTCAGTAAGATGTAGATACACCATATAAAACCACACAAAGCTACTGTGAAACTAATCAGCCACATATTATGAGGCCAACCGCAGAGTATTCTACAGCTGTGTCATGAATCATAATGGCAACAACAAGACCTGCCGTGCTTCACAGCACTATGGCATGAGAAGTACTGCACCTACAGAAATAGCACTTGTTATCCAGATAGGGTCTTGAATAACCTAAACCCACTCTAACCTCCCCCCCAACAGGTACACATATTTATATATCCATGTACACTACAGAGCCCCTGTAATAACTACTATGCAGGTACAAGCTGCACTCTCTAAAGCCATGCATACAGTTTGCATGGGACCTGTCAACATCCCAGGGTGTATGTTACACACATGTCAGAACAATTTACTCTCCACATACACATCATGTTCAATCATAGCTTCATGTCAGGATATGTACACACTGAATGGTGCACAGCAACAGTTATCACACCCCACAAAGAGGGAGACGCCACTGATAATGGGAAATAGTGCACTACTACCAGTCTGGTCTGTAAGGCCATGAACCTTGATCAACTTATTTGATGTAGTCAGTACAGATGTAGATGACAGTAAGGATGATTCACACAGCATATCATGACATCGCCAGGTCTTAGGACACCATCAGCCATAGTGTGTTCCAGCTACACTCAGTAAACTAGGTGTATATTCCTATGTCACAGGATTGGCTGGTAACTGGACTGCTGGCAGAACCAACACTACAGAAGGTGTCTGACTAATACACGCACATCAAACCAGTGCCAGCTACAGTAATACAGGGTTCATTCCTGGTACTCCCCCTCTTTGTTATCTATAACACACAGACTAACACAGAAGGCATCTGCCTATTGAAGTTTGCAAATGACTATGAGCTAGGAGCAATAGTTGACTCAATGAGTGCTGCGGGCAACATGCAGAAGGGCCTTTGTGGGTCAGATGTGTGGTGTGTGACGTATGGCCACAGTCTGACAGCTAAGTATTGCATTATCATCCCCTATGTTAAAAACCCTGTAGCCATGAACTACCACCTAGACAGCGATCAACATAATGGAAACTGTGTGTGTATGGAATGCAGCTGGACAGTAGTCTTTACTTTGATAGTCACTTCACCACACCAGTCAGGTAGTCATAAGTGGCACCTCTAATCATGACAGGGTGCCATCCATGAATATAGAGATCATTGTTCAGCCATATTCAACACTCAAGTGACCCATAATAGATCACATATTTCCTTTAAGGGTTATTGGCCATGTTCAGATGGCCTACACCGGCCTTCCCAAACCCTAGCTCCACTATGTAGCATTATGCCAACCCTGAATAAAGCCATGTCCAACCCAGAGATGTTGGACATGCTACACTTACACATCCTGATTTCAAATAAACACATACTTCATAGACATCCACCTTTCTAGTACAAGGATCATAACATGCCTGACAGATCCCTGTCCCATACACTTTACATACTCCTGCCATACTATGCATCCCTGTCCAGCAAAGCTACACATTGCACCCTCTTTGAGACATGGTGTGATGACTGCATGGCAAATATATCAGTAACACTGTTGATCAGTTCTGTGCCACTGCTTGAACTGGCCACTGAATGTTACCTGTCTGTTGACTACAGCTAGGTAACCTTTCAGCCTAGGCTCATAAATGGCCAAGGGCATATAGCCTACTAGTTCACTATGACCATACATGCTATAGTTGACATCTAATCCTGCAAATACCATCAAGCTAGCCATTGTCCCATGTGTTTCACATGTGCAACACAGGTAATACATGTCAGGATGCTATACTGCTGTACAGTGCCATGTAGATGTATATGGCAAAATACATACATGTAAAACTTTCTGTGAGCAACTCTGCAGGGTCACAGGTTATGTCCCTTAAGGCTGTGTATGACTTTATATGTGACATATACACAGCATTAAGGTCTCTTGCATTAATGTGAACACATCCAGGCATGTGCTGATAGGTAAAGTCAGCAGTACAGGCAAACAAAATATTCCGAAACAGCAAAAAAGACCACAAAATAACAAAAACCTGCTCCGGGGACCTTGCTCCAGTCAGAAAAAGTGCCAAAAAAAGAAAATCCTTAACGCAAAATTTATTTATACCAAATAGCCTCTGCCGTAGCTTCTTCAGAGGAAGTAATACAAATCATAACTAGCACAACCTCCTTTTTATGTTGGCTTAAAACAGGAAATGATGTCAACGCATACACAAGTAAAAAATCATACCATAATGACAAATTAGCTTATTCATAATAAAAACTAAAATTATTGATTCTTTCTAACTTAAAAACTTTATTTTTAAGTTTTTAAGTTAGAAAGAATCAATAATTTTAGTTTTTATTATGAATAAGCTAATTTGTCATTATGGTATGATTTTTTACTTGTGTATGCGTTGACATCATTTCCTGTTTTAAGCCAACATAAAAAGGAGGTTGTGCTTTTTATGATTTGTATTACTTCCTCTGAAGAAGCTACGGCAGAGGCTGTGGCGAAAACGCTGGCTATTTGGTATAAATAAATTTTGCGTTAAGGATTTTCTTTTTTTGGCGCTTTTTCTGACTGGAGCAAGGTCCCCGGAGCAGGTTTTTGTTATTTTGTAGTACAGGCAAACAGACATGCCCACATCAAGACAACATCCACATGGAGTATGAGCAATATCATCACTTGACACACACATATATGGTGATAACATCAAATCACCAGTAAGTGGCAAATGTGTGTGAGTTAAACATGTTAGTGGTGTTAGTGTCATGCAGATTTGCAAAGACATATTTGTAATCATAATAAATGTGATACACATGTATGTGCAGCTGTACTTCTGTACTTCTCTGTGAGTATGAGCAATATCATCACTTGACACACACATATATGGTGATAACATCAAATCACCAGTAAGTGGCAAATGTGTGTGAGTTAAACATGTTAGTGGTGTTAGTGTCATGCAGATTTGCAAAGACATATTTGTAATCATAATAAATGTGATACACATGTATGTGCAGCTGTACTTCTGTACTTCTCTGTGAGTTACTGTGACCTGTCTCCATCACTATGTCTTCCAGGTATGCCGCGTGCCAGGCTGCCAGCATACATCCACTTGGAGGATGAGGTCCTCATTCCGTACCTCCTTGACAACCATGAAACGCTCTTCAGCCATGTGTCACAGGATGCACAGCATTGGGATGCCCAGTAGGAGGAACTTCACAGGAGGGTAAATGATGTTGGCGGCCACAATCGCACCTATCAGCAAGTGTGCCAACACTGCACCGACCTCATTAGATGGCCGAAACAGTGTGCAAATGCAATCGCCAGGGAACAAGCTGCAACAGGTGGGGGGGGAGCACTCACCCAGCCCCCATTCACATGTACTGAGGAGCTACTGGCCAACCTGGGGACACCTGCAGAACTCCATCCACAAGCTTTAGCTGTTATTATGGAGGTGGGTGTCTCACAACCACTGAGCCGGGAGTTGCCTGGTAAGTCACTACTGCACATAGAACACAACTATATTTCATATAGTTACATGTGTTACTGTACAATATTTAACATAACATCATATCCAAGTATGTATGCACACATGCCACATACTATAGTTTGCTACTCTGTGTATGCACAGATGTGCATACTCCATAGTATATTCTATTGTACAAGCTTATGTGTTAACATGCACATTGCACCCTGTAGCTATCACACAGGTGTGGATAATGATCTTACTGCTGTGACACTCCTATTTAAGTACCTCTGGCATTTCGCAGTGACAGCAGGCTGTTGCAGGTGAGATTGTTATTATTTATCAGGCTTGATAAGGCACAGGTCATATTAATTACATGCTATCTGCCATGTGGCCATTTAACACAAGTACACATAATGTATGGTGGTCCTGTTAATATATACAGTTCAGACCTGCAATTCATCACACTGGTTACCCATGTGGAATAATTGAAGACTATATGAAACACCTACACTAAACCTTAGAAACTATCATTGCCAGATGTGTGGACAGCTGTAAATACAATGGCGGAGGTGTGGTTCACTGTAGGGACATGTACTACAGATCAGCATTACACAGGTGGGGAATACAAACAGTGCTATACAGACAGCATATGTGTGCACACACACTCTAAATATTTTGGAGCTGGAGTATGACCAGCCCACAGGATTCACCTTTGTGGATTATACCCTTGCTAAGAATGTCACACAATGTCATGTGCTATCTGACATGTCCATGACATTTTGTGGGCTGACTGCAACACTGGTTAACTATCCTGCAAAACGTGATATCTCACATCCCAAACATACCACCCTTTGTCTGCATAACCCTGTCCTTAGTGGAGCATATGACATCTATGGGTGTATGTCATATGGGACAGCACTGACATGTGAAACAGATGCCCATCACAACCATTTGACAAAACATGTTTACACATGGCCATGGAGGATGGCCAGAGACATGAAGCAACACACAAAGTAGAAGGGATGTACATGTATGTACACCCTGTTGTACATTGGCTCAACCCAATACAACTATGGACTTTGTGTAATGGTGATATTGCAGATGTGACACACTAAACATCATACAGGCCTGTGCACAGCTTGTGTAGGCATGACATCAAACCACCACATAACATGTCTTGAACATCTTGAGTGTGTCACAACATGAAAGCATTCACCTATACAGTATCCAAATACATACATGTGTTGCACAACATACACATACAACCACATCAGGCCACATATACAGTACATTCACCTTGCTGGTGTCAGACATCACTGTCATGCTTGCTCCTCATGTGTGTGAGGTACACAGATGGCATGTGGGACATGGAGTACTGATAAGTTAGCCATGTGTGGGAATAGTTGCCAGGCATCAGCAATATGGTTGTAGATGTGCAGGGATGTCATCTGCATACCCTTTAGTGACCTGTGTCACACATTCCACATTAGGGTTCCACATTAGATATGTATTGTATCTGAACACAGTCATGGCTATGAACTGTGTCTGTACATCACACTGTATAGCAATAGTGAAGCCACATGATGCCCTGCAATGGCTATGCACATCAGCTCAATGTGCAGTATGTCACTGTATATCTGTAGGGTGGACTGACAACACTGCGTCAGCTGAAGGTCCATGTTAGTATAACACATCCCTGCATTGGTACACCATTACCTCACTGTATATTTGAAAGGACACCATTGTGTTAAACATGTATGCGTGTCATTCAACATGTCAGCAGAAGACATGTCATACTACATGTGATTGGCAAGGTCATATGCCACATATCAGTATGGTGTACTGTTAACCTGTGCTGGTCTGTGGCACCATTGCAAAGTAGGGACAGGCATGTCAAACATGTGCGTACAGCCACATGCACATTGTCTGTAGACTCAGCTCAGGGGTAAGCAGAATAATGTTGAACAGGCATGGACTGCTTTGGGGGAGATATGCAAGCTAGGGCTCAGGCAATCATAGTATTCACTCAACATACCCATCTGCTCATGTCCTCCTCACACATAGGGGCAGTGGCCAACACAAAGCATCAGTGGCAGATGTACACAGGTCAGCGATGGTCTGTTAAAATGTGGGGTATGTTGCACAAAACATGGCAGTGCAGTGCAACAGTGCATAGTGCATACATTGTGTTGCAGGTTTGAGGCATACTACTAACACACATAGTGCAACACAGGGATGTATGCTAACTACTAGTATAATTGTGTAAGGTGCATGCCTTCCGCTATAACACATGCATGCTGTTGTGTGCAACTGAGGGTTGTATGATAACTACCACTATAATTGTCTAAGCTGAATGCCTTCTGCCATATCACATGCATGTTGCATGCCATTGGGTGCCATATCATGTGTCTCTGTCTGTGTCTGTCTGGGTCTGTCTGGGTCTCCCTGTTTGTCTGTGTCTGTCTGCCTGTCTGTGTCTGTCTGTGTGTCTGTCTGTGTGTCTGTGTGTCTGTACTGTGCTGTATAACTTGTAATGTACAGTTCTTGTCTGCCCCTTACAGGTGTTGACGTAGATGCATTGCCCTCCTGCGGTCCACCTGATGTTAGTGTCCCCACAAACTGTAGCAGTAATGATGAAAGAATGATTGAGGCCCAGGCATGGTTCTCATGTGCTGAATCTGTGCCATTGGTTGCCATTCCACCTGTATCCCCCTCATCCCCGCACACAGTTCTCATGCCTACACATACCCCATCACCAGTGGCCATAGTGGAAGGACAGTTGGTGGGTAGTAGCATGGAACAGGAATGTGTGGAGACTATGGAAGGTGTGATCCCAGCCAACTGACTGGTAATGTCCTACACAGGCATGTGCCCAGGGCTGTTCGTAGGAGAACATCTGGCCAACATGCCCCTGCAAGACATAGCACATCAGCTGGTGTCACCAGACGCATGTTTCAGGCTGTAATGGAGGCACAGACACATGCTGAATGGCACAACAGAGAAGGTCTGAGGCTTCAGAGGGCTGCTGACCATTCCTTAATGGACAACATCCAGGCAATTGCAAATACTCACCATCATCTTGCAGATGTTTTGAATAGACAATTGGGTGACATGGTGGGAGTCCTTGACTGTGGCATGTCAATCCTCAAGCTTGGAATGTCTGTGCTGGAACATCTGGGGGGAGTGAGGAGTCAGGCACATGGATGTAGGCCAGCTACATCACCTGTTGAAGGTCTACATGAACATGCCACTTCACATGCCCACTCCCATAGTGGCAGTAGCAGCAGCAGTGCATCTGATGCTGTGCTGTCCATACCAGGACACAGCAGGCCACGTGCACATGGTCCTGGACGATCCCAACAGGGACACGGTTCCAGTGGATATGTGTCATCAGACAGTACCCAATCTGGACCTCTGCCTGGTAGTGCCTGTGCAACCCCTGGCAGGCGCAGATCACGTGGCTGTGGCCGGACACAGTGAACTGTAAAACCTGCCCTGTACAGTCTGCAGCTGTCAATAATACACCTGTGTAGGCCAGCCACATGCCAGACCTGTGAGCATACATATACACACACACACCAGAAACAAATGTAGGGCACCTCAACACACGCGTAACATCCACACATGCCCAATGAGATAAAAGGCCCTAACCCGCACACATGATGTCATCCAAAGGTGCAGTTTAGGCCTCTGGCAAACATTATCACCCTGAGCATATGATGATGCCTGTGCCACAGCCCTGTCATCCACACCATCAGTGCAGGGACATGCTCATATGGTCTGATGCACAGGGTGAATATACTAGGAAGACAATTGTAGATTACCATTGTTGAGTAGTGTTGACAGGCAGTAGACATACCATGTACTACAGTTTTAGAATGCATTTTGTACTTTTGACAGTATGTATCATGTGTAACAACAGTAACTGCATGTTGATCATGATGTTTTGCCTTCCTCTTTCAGGTGTAATTGCATGTGCCGGGGATGTCAGTGTTTGCAGTTAGTGTCCCATATGTAAATGTGGACTACTCATAGGTCTGTATGACAATACCTGCATATGCTTTGTAGCTTCCACATCACAGTTATAATCCCCCAAGTTTCAAACATGTTTACTGATCAAATCATCCAAGAGCATGATAGCTGTGTAGTAAGCTACTGTGGTCAGAGCTGTCACATCCATAGTGGGTGACATCACAGGTATAGTTACCTGGAGGGGGGAGGAGGTAAAAGAGTGATTTAGCAGATGACAAGGGTAAAGGCCAGTGGAAAAAGTTGTTTCTCATTGGGAAGCAGTAATACCCACTCTCGTGACAGGATGCAAACACACATACACACCCACACACTCAGGGATTCACAGACACAGTAACACACACTCTGACACACACACACACACACACACACACAGTTGCCAGTGTTGGGATGAGAACCCCTGCCTATGTGCAGATCATCATTTTAGTACTATGCAATTACAAGACGTGCCACAGATTACACATGTACAGGTTGTCAGAATGGCATAAGATCGAGGACATCAACAGGGATACTAGATTGCAGTGAGTGTATTTGGGGAGGGGGGTTCATCAGTAGGCTATGTAACAACAAGCCTCACCCCAGGGTGTACATGTTTACAGGCGGCTAGAATGCCCTTCTAAGATTGATGACATCAACAGGGATAGTAGATTGCATTGAGTGGATGGGGGGAGGGGGTCTTATCATTTCACTATGGTAAAATGCCGCCTCACTCCAGGAACCAGGCAGCAATACATACACACACACATACACACATACACACACACACACACACACACACACACACACACACACACACACACACACACACACACACACACACACCCACATACTGTGGCATTCACAAAGATATACACCTATGTCACACACATACAGACACTTGACATGTGTGAGATTCATACCCCTGCCTATGTCTTGCTTTCTACGCATCACTCTGTACAGATGTCTACAACAGTGTACTGGAGAGTGAAAAACATTTGGGATGTATTCCCCACCATACGTGACATATATGGACACACACACACACACACACACACACCCACACATGCCAGCACTGTGAATCAAACACCTGCCTATCTCATGATAGGTATTACAGATCTACAGCACTATTGCACGTGCAACAAACTGTTTCCTTTGCCAACTGTGCTGCACAATATATGCACAGGGGAGGTGTTACTGTTACAGGTGTCAAGAGGTTTGCCTTCAGTGTCACCTTACTGCATTCTGTGTTGTGTGTCTTCCCCTTCAATTAACAAAACCATAGCTTAGCAGTTACACAGGTTATTGTAGGAATGGTTGTAACACACCTGTGAACTGTCCTCAGTAATCATTCATCTGCAAAGTAGCCCCACCACTTAGTAGTTATGTTCAAACATCTGTCTATACCTAAAGTACAGCTTACTGTACTTTGAGCATATCACCATATACAGTTGGCAATGTTGAGGCTGCATTGCAACTGCATGATGTATTAAGACAACAGTCACTTCAAACATCAGACACTGCACAGGCATGGAATCTAAACACACAATACATTTCCACATATGCAGTCTCCATCAGTAAGTGGATTAGCAGGACAAGAGGATACATTCCACACCATCCCTACACCATGTGTGAAACCTAGCTGACCATTACACCATAATGGATGTTGTACTCATGTACTGGTAGGACACACAACCACCTTCACTGAATAGCTAAGTGTACATTTATGCCAACAGCACATATCAGCAAGACACACATACAGCAATATTCCATGTCATGATCCCACAAACTTTTAGTTGACAGTTCCACTGTGAAGCCAGGGCACTGTAATGGTCAACAGTGAGCACATCATATTTGCCACACACACATCATATTTTCCACACACACCTCATGATTACTGGAAGACTGCCAGAAATGTGCTCTATTTGAGCTAGGCATTTCACTTATTCAAGCATGTGCAAGGTCTGTGGCTTATAAACATCTCACCCCAGCATGTTCTGGCTATTGTGGTAATAAGGTTAATGTCCAGACAGCACACAGCATGCATGGCTTGCAATTGTTGATATGGGGTATATGTAGGAGCTGTGGGTCACACATGGCTGTTCATGTCATGGACATATCACCTGTAACTACTCAGAAACATACACAGCATAGCTGTATTTCTCTGAGTCTGTCAATACAGGTCATGTGTGTTGGTCCTATGATACTGTTATGTGGGTATGTTTGGAGGCATTGCATTTGGTGGACATGTCTAATGACATACATGCCACATGGATTGTTGTATGATATGATATGATAGGTGTAATGGGTGACCAGTAGAGAGGGAATATTACCTCTGTCAACATAGATATCAAACCTTATGTACTGTTAGCATTCAGCAGCCATGGACCTATCTTCCATGTGCATGTGTGTAATGAATGTAGCCACCTGTATGTACAAAGGACAACAACAGCTATGGTATTTTCGTTTATGTTATATGAGTGTTGGATGTACATACCCAGGGCAGGTACATCTAGGTCATATCCAACCATGAGGGTGTTGTTTACTGGTGTACAGCAACAGTCAACTTTGTTAATGCTGACAACATCCGAAGGACCCTGGTATGTGTACAACTGACCTGGTTACAAACAGTGGTATTACTGCATTGCATAACACATTATGTAACTGTGTCAGTACATGGGTACTTTGCACAGTTGATTTAGGGCTAGGTACAGTCCACCAGTCAAAAGTTATGTGGTGTTGTACCATACTATTTCATACCACATTTATGAATGTGTGTTGGTAGTCTGAGGACATGGTGGTGGATGTATATGAAATTACAACCTAGAATGCAGCTTTTGCCACTGTCACCTGTACCTGACTCATCTGTGATGAATTATGTTGGAGTAGTGGTCTTTACGTGTGAGTAGCCTTTATGAATATGTGGACACCACCACCTGAAGTTGTCCGTACCAGTGTTATGGCCCACATGTCTGGATCTGAGTTATATGGTGGTAGTGCTATTGTGCACTACAGAACCGTCAGACAGGTGTCCCTCACTGCACAGATGTCAGTATTCCACATTGTAGGTTCTACATTGAGCAAATGGATTACGAAAGCCACACATCTAGCACTGGTTAGCATAAGCATCCAATGCAATTGTCTTGTAGGTGTCAGGGTGTTACTTCTGTGTTTAGGACATTTGCATTGGAATGGCACTATATGGGTAAATGCGACCAAGGTATTATCCACACTCCCTTGAATCATGGATGCATGTGATCTGTGACAAAGGCTTGTCTTCTTTCAGTCATGTCATCCCCAAATGACAGACACTGGACAACCTCAAAATTACAGCAGGAAATTGGCTCATTGTTTTGGTCAAGCAGTTGCCACTTGTACCATGACATCACTGCGAGTGGCAGTATTATGCTTGGTATCAAATGTTACATCTAAGGTGACGGACAGCAGCAGACGTTGTGTAGATGACCAATGTCAGATATACTTAGTGGAGCAGTCCTGCTAATAATGACAACAACTAACACAGACGGGAAAGGTCATCTTGACACCTGCACCTCAGTACCATTAGACAATGGGGCTCACATATTATGCTTGCACATGCCACTGTTCCAAGTACAATGCCACTGTCCACAACCTGATATCAATGTATGCCTTTCAGGGAAGCAATGTGTGTGACACATGCTGTAATTTGCATCTACCTGTGTGTCCCAGTTAATTATTTTTTGTCTCTAGGTATACTGATTTTTTGATATTTTTGGAAAGGACAGATAGACAAGCATGGGATATAGTTTGTGAGGACAGATCTATAGGATTTTTATTTCCCAAACATATTGTTTTTTCCTATGGGAGGTATGATAATCTTAAAGAGTTACTGAATAAGAAACCTATGGGACATATAGGTCAGAGTAGGATGGACACTCGGGTAGGTACCCATTCCTGTGGACACTGTTCAATATGCAATCGGGTAAGGAATTTACATGAGTGTAAAATCAATGAGAAGTTGTATAAGGGTCTGGAATTTATGATTGTAACACTTGTGGTGTTTTTATATTTTGGGATGCAACTGTCACCCAGTTCAATGGTACATTGGTCAAACTACTAGGAGGGTTAGGGTTTGGATCTTAGAGCACTTGGGGGATGTTAGGAGAAAGAAAGTTGAAAGCCCAGCGGCTATACATTTTCTGTCCAAGCACCAGGGTATGGATGATAGTTTATTTTTTAGTGTATTGGCACAACCTAATGGCATGAGAGGTAATTTTAGGACAGAGTTAGCTAGACTTGAGAGTAGATTAATTATCAGTTTTCACACGTTGCATCCAAAGGGAATGAATAAGGAAAATAATTTAATTTTATAAAATGTGGGATATTACTATTTCCTGCTTTGAAATATATACATATAGTTATATGTGTTTCAGGTATGAGCTTTCCTTTTATTTGTGTATATATATATATATATATATATATATATATATATATATATATGTGTGTGTGTGTGTGTGCATTGGAAAATGGATATTGCATTAGAATTATTTTTCATAGTATATGTAAGATTGCTTGATCTAGCAATTAGAATTTGATGCCTATGAAATTATTTAATTTTGTAGAATATGGGATATTACTATTTCCCGCTCTGAAATTTAGAAAGGATGTATGTACATGTGTACATATACACATATATTTATATGTATTTGATATACGAGTTTCTTTTCTATTTGTGTGTATTTATGCACATTTAAAAATGAATTTTGCATTAGAACTATTTTCTATATAACATGCAGTGTTGCCTGATCTAGTAATGTGAAATTGAATTCTATGAAATTATATTTGATATATTTTCATTGTATAAAACAGTGAAATATGAATTTTACATGTATTGGCATATATATATATATATATATATATATATATATTTTTTTTTTTTTTATGTAAGGTCACCCTATGTGATAAATTAGAATTTGATGTTCTTGAAATTGCATTTTGTGTATATGTTTTCATATAAAAAAAATAATCAAGTGTGAATTGTATAATACATGATGGGTATATGTCTCCTTTTAAGAAATATTTAGAATATATTTAAAAACTGATCATTTTCTTTCTTATTGGCTAATTAATTATTTAATTGGAACATTGATAGATTAATTGATGTAATTAGGATTGCGGTTTGCATATTTAAGGACAAGAGTGGTGTTTAGAAGTGTTCCATTAGAAGGCGAGAAGCTGAGATACCAGAACATTTTGTATAAATAAAATATTTGTCCTTGGAGTGGTGTTCCTGTTCCTATTTTTGATGGTGACATCTGATGTTTATTGAGATTTCTTTGTGAAGGTGTCTTTTTCTAAGTTTTTCTTGTTCCCCCTGCCATGAATATGGAGACGAATGGAGCAGCAGCCATTGCAGCCGTTGCAGCCAGGAACTCTTTTGCCAGTTTGGTTTGTGACCGTGAACTCAGATCAACTTCTGATGATTTTTGGACTACCACAGTTGAAAATGGAGAATCAGAGATATTTAAAACATTGGAGAGACTTATGGTCAAAGAGGTAACAGCTTTTTTTTACCTTAAATTATTGGAAAAATATATTTCATCAAACATCACTCCTAGGGGGCTCCATATTGATCGGCTACCTATTGGGGGTTTTACTGATGATAAAATTGATTTGTTAACAGAATGGAGACAAGCCTCACAATATTGCATGCTTGCCTGGTTACACATTCTAGCTAAACAAAACACTCCAAATCTGGAGAAACTGCAGGGGGATATTATGGCATTGCAAAATTCTCTTATGAGTGAGATTTTCCCCTAGCAGATATCAGGAACTTTTTGCTGAAGTGAGAACAAGCATACAAAAGGTAGAGGCAAATGTGATTGAACATAAAAAGAAAAAACTTTTACGAGACATCAATGACTTTAACAATAATTTGGTTTATACCTACTCACGCAGGTGCGTAATAATAACTTTAGGAAGAGCAAACGGATTTATTCAGCTGCTCGTGATTCATCAGCATCTTCTGGTGAGCAGAGTTTTACTAGAAAAATTGTCTCCTTTGAGAATATCAGTTTGGCCGATTCTACACATTCAAAAAACAGCGTGGGGGTACAACAGCCCATCCAGCAGTCATTAGTTTGATCGAAGAGGCAATGTGGGAAGAACAACAGGTAAAAGTTAAAGAATATCTGCCCGGCCCTGAAGGAAGCTTTGGACATTTAGATACAGAGTTTGTGCTTGGACATGATGTGAATAGTGTTAATAATGATGTCAATAGCAGTGTTAATAATGATGTCAATAGCAGTGTTAATTATGATGTCACTAGCAGTGTTGGTAATGATTTTGCCGTTTTTAGCAATGGTGAAAGAGAAAATAGCATACTAAAGATTGTTAATTTATCCAACAGTTATTTCTCATGATGTTCAAAAGGTACTCTTAAAGGGAGCGAAATTCATTCCCGCCAGAATTCCATCACTTGCAGACATAATATTGGACATTAAAAAATGTTGTCACAAGTTACATTTAAGGGTATTTTTTTCAAACTAAACAGAATGATCTAAGTTATAAAGTGTAACAAAATGCTGAATTAAACATAAATGATAGTGTTTCTGATGATGACAAATTGATGAACCTGAGTATTTATGATGGTGATGTGTTTTTAGAATGCATGGAACTGGGTGATGGGATTATGGGTGCTAGCGAAAGTTTTGTAGTTGAAAATGAGCCTTTTGTCACAGGTTATTGACACTTAGATTTACCCAAGTTGATTTCTAATAGTACGTTCATGCCACCTAAAACTAATAATGCCATTAACATTTTTGAAAACTTGGTGTGTAGTAAAGTTGAGAAGTTTTACGGTAGATTTGTTAAGACTTTTAAGTCTTTTAATCTTAGTAAATCAGAATGGGAAGCAATACAGGAATTAAGGACCAATTTGGATAAGGTTGTAATTAAGGTAGCTGACAAAGGAGGTAATTGAGTGGTAATGAAAGCAAGTCAATACGATGAGATGGTATCAGAGATGTTATATGACGAAGAATATTATGTTAAGTTAGAACATAATCCCATTCAGAGATTTGTAACTGAACCTAAAGACATTTTGGAACGTGGGGAAAGACTTGGCTTTTTGAAGCATAAGGATGTTAAAAAACTAATTGTTGGAACTCCTAGATATCCCTTTTTATATGCATTACCAAAGATCCATAAAGATTTAGCCAAACTCTCTGGTAGGCTGATAATCTCTGGTAAAGGGTCTTTTTTAGAAAATGTCAACAATTTTTTAGATTTTCATCTTAAAAAGCATATAATTACCATACCTTCTCACATTAAAAACACTCAAGAAATATATCAGGACCTGTTAAATTTTGAATGGAAGGATGACTATTTCTGGGGAATGGCAGATGTTAAGGCCTTGTATACTAATATTGATAAAAAGTGGGGAATGGAGGCTGTTGCTAAGAAGTGAGAGGAACCACGTACTGGTTTTCTTTTGACCATTTTGGAATTTTGTTTGACTCACAATTATTTTTGGTGGAAGAATGATTTCTTTTTGTAAAAGAGGGGTACGGCAATGGGGGCAGCATTTGCCCTCTCTTATGCCATTTTGTATATGGGAGATTTTGAGAATCAGTTTATGGTGTTGGATGATTATTTTGTGAAGGATGTAGTTTATTATAAGAGGTACATTGATGATTTACTGTTTGTTTGTAAAGGAAGTGAAAGGGAGTTTTTGGATTTTATGTACAGTCTCAACAACAATCCCCATGGCCTAAAATTCACTTGGGAGACTGATAGATCTAGTGTCACATTTCTGGATGTGATTCTTTATGTAGATGATAAAAATAGCATCCAGGTTAAACCATATAGAAAACCAACTTCTGTTAACAATTTTTATATGCTACTAGCATGCACCCACCACATTTGATACAGTCTTTGCCCTATGGAGAATTTGAGCGAATTCTCAACAATACCTCTGATGTTATGCTGCATGAAAGGTGTTTAAGCGAGGTGTATGATAGGTTATCTGTTAGAAGGTATAATAAAGAATTGCTGTTAAGTGCTAGAAGTAGGGCATTGGGCAATGTGGAGGGGTATGTTAGGAGAGCAGTTAGTCCTAAGAGGGAAATTTTGTATAATGAAACTGGTTCTGAAGATGATAAAGAAAAATTATTTTTTGTCTCTAGGTAAACTGATTTTTCAATATTTTTGGAAAGGACAGTTAGACAGGCATGGGATATAGTTTGTGAGGACAGATCTATAGAATTTATATTTCCGAGACATATTGTTTTTTCCTATGGGAGGTATGACAATCTTAAAGAGTTACTGAATAAGAAACCTATGGGACATATAGGTCAGAGTAGGATGGACAATCAGGTAGGTACCCATTCCTGTGGACACTGTTCAATATGCAACTGGGTAAGGAATTTACATGAGTGTAAAATCAATGGGAAGTCATATAGGGCTCTGGCATTTTATGATTGTAACAGTTGTGGTGTTTTTATATTTTGGGATGCAACTGTCACCCAGTTCAATGGTACATTGGTCAAACTACTAGGAGGGTTAGGGTTTGGATCTTAGAGCACTTGGGGGATGTTAGGAGAAAGAAAGTTGAAAGCCCAGTGGCTATGCATTTCTGTCCAAGCATCAGGGTATGGATGATAGTTTATTTTTAGTGTATTGGCACAATCTAATGGCATGAGAGATAATTTTAGGACAAGAGTTATCTAGACGAGAGTAGATTAATTATCAATTTTCACACTTTGCATCCAAAGGGAATGAATATGGAAAATAATTTCATTTTATAAAATGTGGGATATTACTATTTCCTGCTTTGAAATTTACAAAGGATGTATGCACATATGTATATATACACATATACTTATTATATGTGTTTCAGGTATGAGTTTTCCTGTTATTTGTATATATATGTGCATTGGAAAATGTATATTGCATTAGAATTATTTTCCATAGTATATGTAAGATTGCTTGATCTAGCAATTACAATTTGATGCCTATGAAATTATTTAATTTTGTAGAATATGGGATATTACTATTTCCCACTCTGAAATTTAGAAAGGATGTATGTACATGTGTACATATACACATATATTTATATGTATTTGAGATATGAGTTTCTTTTCTATTTGTGTGTATTTATGCATGTTTGAAAATGAATTTTGCATTAGAACTATTTTCTGTATAACATGTAGGGTTGTCTGATCTAGTAATGTGAAATTGAATTCTATGAAATTATATTTGATATATGTGTCATTGTATAAAACAGTGAAATATGAATTTTGCATATCTTGGCATATATATATATATATATATATATATATATATATATATATATATATATATATATATATATATACATATATATATATAGATACATACACACACACACACATATACATATCTCTCAACCTCTTACAGCAAAAAATCTGGGCAAAGCCTAAAATAATGGGGGGACAAATAGGGACCAATTTTAAATATTGCTCTTACAAACTTAGAAAGTTGATAAAATAATAAGTTTTGCATTAGCATGAATTTCCTGAAGGATGTGGAGTCTTAAACTCAAATGTTTGTCATTATTTAATGAGTTCAATCCTCGGCTATTTGCCAGAAAAGTACACATTTTAGGAGTAACACACCAAAAATATAAGGCAAAAATCTGGACATTCTGTGAAAATCTGTACAGTTGAGAGGTATGCACATATATATATATATATATATTTTTTTTTTTTTTTATGTAAGGTCACCCTATGTGATAAATTAGAATTTGATGTTCTTGAAATTGCATTTTGTGTATATGTTTTCATATGAAAAGTAATCAAGTGTGAATTGTATAATACATGATGGGTATATGTCTCCTTTTAAGAAATATTTAGAATATATTTAAAAAACTGATCATTTTCTGTCTAATTGGCTAATTAATTATTTCATTGGAACATTGATAGATTAATTGATGTAATTAGGATTGTGGTTTGCATATTTAAGGACAAGAGCAGTGTTTAGAAGTGTTCCATTAGAAGGCAAGAAGCCGAGGTACCAGAATGTTTTGTATGAATAAAATACTTGTCCTTGGAGTGGTGTTCCTGTTCCTGTTTTTGGTGTTGACATCTGATGTTTATTGAGATTTCTTTGTGAAGGTGTCTTTTTCTGTCCCAGGTAACCAATTGTCTGTCACTTCCACACATGCATGATTGTGTATACTTCACATATATATGGCAGTACTTCATGTACATGTATGCATGTGTATCACACAGCACAGACACAGATATATAATTTACGGGCCACATACAGGTATCTGGCAGTAAACCTGTATGATGTGCATATATACTGACAGTTAAGATGTACATATCTGTAAACCTGTGCATTTACAATATGAGTCCATTACAACATGTTCTGTACACGTAAGTGTATCAGCATGCACACTGTGGCCTTCTGTGGTTAGAATCAGAGTGCATCCCAAACAGCCCTGTGCTACTAAGTGTATGAGCGTACCCACTGCCACCTTGTGCAATTTGAGTCAGTGCATCCAAAGAAGTCCTGTGATTCTATGTGTATGAGCATGACCACTGTAACCCTGTATAGTGATAGTAGTTGTAATGGATTCCTACTTTAAACACACAGGTTTAAAGCTATGTACATCTTAACTGTCAGTATCCCTGTTGATGTCCTCAATCTTAGATGGGCATTCTGACTGCCTTGAAATGTATAATCTCTGTGGTGTGTTTCGTAACTGCGTAGTACTGTAATAGTGATATGTAGATAGGCAGGAGTTCTGATCCTACCACTGGCAACTGTGTGTGTCAGCAAATGCCTGAGTGTGTGTGTGTGTATATTTGTGTCTGCATCCTGTCATGACAGCGGGTTTTACTGCTTTCCAAAGAGAAACCACCTTTTGCACTGGCCTTTATCCTTGTCATCTGCTAAACCACCCTTTTCCCCCTTCCCACTGCAAGTAATCAGTCCTGTGATGTCACCCAGCTCAGAAGCAGAATCAGATTAAGTGTAATTGTATGGGTTCTGTGGCACATACCCCAACTGTATACCACTCTACTAGTTATCTTTACATAGACTTCTATGCACAATACTGGCAAGTGTGTGTGTGTGTTTGTGTGTGTGTGACTACCCTGTAGCCAGGCATACATGTGTTATGTCTTTTAACATGCTACACACCATGGTAGTCATCTGTGGTGAGTGGAGTCTACAAATTATTACATAGTTAGGAATAGAAAATAATAGACAGTCAAGAATGACTACTGTTGAGTATGTTATTTTCCGGTGCCACTGTTGAGCAGTGACACAGAAGTGGTCCCTGAGGTGTATTTCCATACCCATAATTCCCCCACCCAAACTCCACAATCCCCGGGGTATATTTCCTTAGCCATCATTCCCCACCCCTAACTCCACATACACAACAACCATCCCTTCTCTGGTGAGCTGATTAAGATTTAAATGTTATAATACAAGAGTTGCCTCTGTTTTGTGTACACGTCAATTCCTTTGGAACCCTTCTGTGTCACAAAGGGTGTTCAGACATGTTTATATATATGACTATATTGTGTCTGTGTATATGTATATGTATATGTATATATATATATATATATATATATATATATATATGTGTGTGTGTGTGTGTGTGTGTGTACACATCCCGTAAGTGCATATATGTATTTAGTATTTAGTTATAACAGTTGTACATATGTAGACTTGTCTATGTTGTTTCAGAGTACAGTACATTCAAGGGTACTGTACATATGTACACAAAGTGACTGTCACATTTGTTTTCAGTACTGTGGAATACCTGTAGTAAAATGTGTATTATAAAAACCATGAAACATGTATACAACCCAGATGGCTTAGAGGTAAGTCCAGTGACCATGGTGTGCATGGTCCAGGGTTCAAGTCCTGCAAGAGTTGTTGATAATGTCATTTAGGACGGAATAAGGCACTTTTAAGTGGGTGTAAATATGTTTTCTTGACAATAAACAGTGGGTACACACAGTTAAAAGACATGTACAACTTGCAGTACACTTGAAATTCCCTTCTTTGGTAATCCTGCTGATGTCATTCATTGTGACATACCTTTGGGGAAGAAGTACTTCAGTAATGCCTGTGCTGCGTACTATAACTGTATACTGCTGTAGTGCAAGATACCTAATTAGGTAGGAGTTCAAATACCAGATATGACAGGAGTGTGTGTGTGTGTGTGTATGTGTGTGTGTGTGTGTGTGTGTGTGTGTGTGTGTGTGTGTGTGTGTGTGTGTGTGTTATATTTTATGTTGGCCATTCTCTATATCACAATGTCAACCATACAGGGATAACAAATGACATTAGTTGTGAGGCTGGGGTGCAAAGCTATACCCATACACGTGACATCAAGGCCAGCCAATCACAGTTACCAACCCTACTATTACCCAGTGAACACACTCACCCATGTGTCATACGCACACACATGCCTAGGCAACAGCCAATATGTGGGTAGTACACTGCATATTGGCCACTGATAGTAACTATGCAATGATAGAAGTGGGCTACAGAGGGCATGTCACCCTGGCCACCTGTGCAATATGCATGTACATGCACACAGTGCACCTCCACCATGTTTCCCAATGGACACCTGCACCACCAATGGTGCCTTCATATGCAACTCACAACAGACATACCATGCCTGACAACATGCTTACAACTGCTTTACAGTGCCTTAATCACTCTGTATCCATCGGCCCTTGTTCTGCCTAGCAAGAAAATAAACAATCTCTGCTAGGCTTGAACCCAGGACCATGCACACCATAGCCAAAGTGGTCTACCTCTAAGCCACCTCTGATATGCATAACCATGCTGTATTCACAAACATATCATCCGGCCCAGCCATTCAACAGTACAGAGTATGTATTCTAACATGCAGATGTATGTGTGTGTTAATATATTAATGTCTACACAGATACAAATGTATGTATGTCTATATATAAATATATATATATATATATATATATATATATATATATATATATATATATAAGAGAGAGGGAGATATATATATATATATATATATATATATATATATATATATATATATATCCACATATGTGTAAGCAGATATTTATATCTATATAGGTATATATGGACATACATCTGTAGATAAGGTGGGAAGATAGCAAAAACATATAGCACGTCCTGTAACTGTGTAATGCTGTAGTGTGATAAACTAGTTTGGTAGGTGTTCTAATCCCAGATTTGCCAACTGTGTGTGTCTGTCTGCCTGAGAAGAAAACAATGCTTTTTAGAGTACTCACACTCCTTACAATTCATATACTCAACTTTGGCAAGACTGCTGGTGTCACCCACCTAGAAATACACCTCTGGGAATGCTGTAACCTAGTAATCTCTGTAGCGCATTGGATAACTGCGTACTACTAGAGTGTGATTTAGAACTGTGATAGGGTTCCATCCACAACCATGGCAGTTATGTGTGTTTCAATGTCTGTGTAGGGAGCAATGCATTATAGCCTACTTACTCGCTGGACATTTACAATGCCCTACTTTGGCAATCCTGCTCATGTCATTCCTTGTCAAATACACCTCTGGGGAATGAGTTCCTTAGTAACCCTTGTGGTGTGTCCTATAACATCACCATGCAGTAGTGTGATATAGATCTTGGTCATGGGTTCTACACCCACACATGTCAGTTGTTGATGTTTTGTGTGTGTCTCACTGTCTGTTTTGTGAGCAATGCATTTTGGGCTACTCACTTGCAGGAAATTTGAAATGCCCTACTTTGGTAAACCTGCTGATGTCATTCCTTGTGAAATACACCTTTGGGGATGGGGTAGACCAGTAATCTCCATAGTGCATGCTATAACTGCGTAATGCTGTAGTGTGATAAACTAGTTAGGTAGGAGCTCTATTCCAAGACATTGTGTGTGTGTGTGTGTGTGTGTGTGTGTGTGTGTGTGTGTGTGTGTGTGTGTGTGTGTGTGTGTGTGTGTGTTAGGTAGGAGCTCTATTCCAAGACATTGTGTGTGTGTGTTAGGTAGGAGTTCTATTCCAAGACATTTTGTGTGTGTGTGTGTGTGTGTGTGTGTGTGTGTGTGTGTGTGTGTGTGTGTGTGTGTGTGTAGGAGCGGGTTTTGTAGGTTTCCTATATGGTGGCCATATTATATGTCACAATGTCCACCTCACAAGGAATACAGATTTCAATCAGCCAAGAGTCTGGGTTGGCAAGCCATTCCCCTACATCTGGCAAAAGGCCTGGTGAACAAAGTAAGCAACCCTGCTATTACCCAGAATATGTTCTGAACCCATGTGGCATACACAAACACACTTGCCAAGAAATATTGTTGACAGATAGTAGGCATGGTGTGATTGCAGTGGGCTGCAAATGGCATGGCACCCTGTCCACCAGTACAATAGGCACATAATTGTGGACAATGCACCTTCACTATGCTCCCCACTGGATGCCTGCAACATATGTGTTGCCATCAAATGTGATCCACAAAGGACATACAATGCCTTACACACATGTCTTGTATGGACAGATGCCACTGACACCAGGGAATACCTGTATCATGCTATCAATGCAGGTGCAGGGTCAACCTGCTGTCTATTAGCAGGTCCTGCCACACCAGGCCATGATTGGCACATCTGATGATAACAGTCTGTGTACATAACATGTGCCAGGAAAACCAGGTACACTTAAACATGTCACTGTGCATTCATGTGGGACGTGCACATCCCAGACAATGTCCATATCAAGGACTATCAAACACAGACATGGCATGCATTGCAAAGTAATGGCCACACACAATAGTAACCAGGATGACAGGATGGTTAATACAATACCCATCTGTGTGGGACATTGCAGGCACTACACCCCTGAACCACACTGCAGACCATTGTCAGGTGGCCTGATGCCAAGGATTACCCCTCACCCAGCCTTGTACAGCCATCTTCCACAGCCAACCACTACACACCCATGAATCAATGCACACATGCATGTCAGTACTGGCACCTTGTGTCTGCATGTGGGGTATGATGTTCCCAACCACAGTCACATCCAGTATAACTACCATCGGCATACTGACTGATGCCAGACACGTTCACATGCCCTAGCCCATAGAACCTCAGGATAACCCCTGTCGTGCATGTAATACCTGTGCATTACTGTAGTGTGGCAAACTAAGTAGTTAGGGAGTGTATTTGTGAACCTGCTAAAGTGTGCCAATGTGTCTGAGTCCCTTAGACAGTGTGGCTGTGTTGACAATGACATCTGTTCATGTGGACAGTCATGTGTGCTACACTTAATGTATGTCTACTATATCTCTGTTGCACATGTTGCTCACCAGCACACATATATGTTCTTACAGCACACCAACATGTCAGTTATGTGGCACATGGAGTAACTGCATGCACTTGTAATAGTAATGGCTAGTCAGTCAGGTGTTTGAACCCCTGTATTGGTAGGTGTGTGACAGAAGATGCTTAGGTTTTAGTCTCCCAGCCCTTCTCTGATGTATTTTGCCTCTGTCTGTCCCTCCCACACACTCTCTGGTAGATGTGGAGATGTACACCTGCTCAGCAGCAGCTTGTGTTTTGTAAGTGATGGTCATGATCAGGTGGTGGCCTCTGCACCTATTGCAGTCCTCCTCTAGCTGATTGCATGTGGAACAGCTGTGGTGACATTCCCATAGCCAATTGCATGGAAACACAACACATTATCTAGGAACATCATGTTGGTGTTTGCCCATGACAGTCGCTGTGAATGGAACCTGGATCTGGTGTTTGGTAAACAGCATCACAGATGCAATCTGGATATTCCTCAAACAACATACACAGTGGGAAATAGCCTAAAGACAGGAGGGTGATGTGCCAGACATGACTACAGCATGTAAGTGTAGCTATGCTTCATTCAGACTACTGCCAATTTAACAGGTTGTATGTGGTAATGACTAGTCTGCATGTTTTAATAACTGACAAGACAGTGCACTGTTTGTGAGGAAACCCCCATCTGTAGGGTCATCTGTGGACTGGTCAGTGTGTGGAACCATTTGTTTCTTGTGTTACTCACAGAACACACATATGTGAACTGCAGAAGCATATTGTGAGGACTGCAGTCGGTATATGGTGACAGTGATGAGAGTTACTGCCATCGCATCCCTGATTGGACATACATCACATGAAATAGTGGTATGACAGTCACTGTCTGAGGTTATCACAGTGACATGCCAATAATGGGCCACTGTTCATAGCTGCAGTCACAAGTCATCTATGCTTTGGACAGATGTCATGCAGTATATATGCATGTGTTGTGCTCCCTCTGCAAATGTATGACATCTGTTGTCTTGGGTTGATGGTAATATCTACGCATGCTGTTATAAGTAATCCTGAATGCTGTTGACTATTACTAAGCCTTATCTGTGTTAAAACTGCAACACCATAGGCTGTATGGGATTGGAGGTCCTGGCGGAACCACCTGTCCCACTTCAGCTGGCAATGGCACCGGGCACCAGCACATCTGGGGCCCAGCCTTGGACCTCCACCTCTGCTGGCTCTGCACCACCTTTGGGTGGAACCACCAGTGAGGATGGGTCTTTCCCCCCCTGGGAGCAGGTCCAGACAGGAACTTGTCAACCATCGTACGGTCCAGGCCGTGGTACATAGGGAGCTCAGTAAGGGGTTTTGAGGCCAGCTACGCCAGCTTGAGGGCAGAATGGCACATTTAGAGGGTGAGCCTGCCCCTCCTAGACAGCCCATGAGCCCACAAATGGATACAGTGGGACTGAGGTCCCCACCCATGGGCAGTTACCACTGCACCTTCACAGCCCAAAAGATGGCTGTGCTGGGGGCTGTTTCGGAGTGGCAGGCTCACCCTCTAGTTGTGCCACTCAGCCCTCAAGCCGGCATAGGCAGTCTCGAATCTCCCTGTCAAGCTCCCTATGCACCACAGCCCAGACTGTACCATGGTTGACAGGTTCCTGTCCACTCCCGCTCCCTGGGGGGGGCGAGCCCCATCCCCTGCGGTGGTTCCACCTGAAGGTGGTGCAGGGCCAATGGATGAGGAGGTCCCAGGCTGGGCCCCAGATGTGCTGGTGCCCGGTACCATGGCCAGCTGAGGTGGGACAGGTGGGTCCACTGGGTCCGGCCTTCCCATACGAGCTATGTTGTAGCATGTTTAAGGCAGATATGGGTTAGTAATAGTCAACAGCATTCACGATTAGTTATAACAGCATACATAGGTACTCCCATTACCCAGGGCACCAGATATAACATAGTTGTAGAGCAGGCAGAACACATGCATATATGGGTAAACATTGGCCATTACAACAACATGCAGGTTTCATTGATGGCAACAGGCTACCAATATGGGAGTATTTTAACATGGCACATGCACAGAAACAGATATGAATATTTACAAACCAGTAGGACATATGTCCCAACAAAGGTTAGGAGTGTAGACATACCAAATGAGTTGTGTAAATCAGTTATTTTTGCACATATGGTAGGGGTGAGAGAGAGAGAGTTCAATTAACAACTAATAAATCATTGTAGTTTTCACAACATTCGTATTCACTGCAGTGGTCTGTCCCTTACATGTATTAATACACTACCCAACGGTGTTATATTGTGCAATGATATGTCTGTAGATTAGTATGTATGGGACCTGTGTCTTACATACAGGATTGACAAGATGCAGGTGTTAATGCAACATGTTTTGAGACTGCTGTCATACACTTTGGGTGAGATGCTGGGATGACAGGTATGTTTGCATGTACATTCTGTCACTATGTACAAGTCTAACTATCAGTTATATGTCATTAACAGCTGCCTGCATTTCTTGGATCATCACACTAATTTGTCAGGAGAACAGGGCAAAAGGCAGGTGATGTGGGCCATTTATCAGGACATACTGGGCAGATTGAAACAGTTTAGGGATATGAATAAGGATACCACTTTCTATTTGAGCATTCTAGCAAAATCTGTACATTTGTTAAGTGTATATATGCATACAGCTTTCTCTCTGAACATTCTAACAAACTGTGTGCAGTTGTGTAGAATAATTATGCATACAGCTTACTAGCGCTCATGGTGTCCAAAGCCCTGCTGTGTGTGACAAAAGCATTACAGTTAAGAACACTGTACACTATGCTATCACGCAATCATTGTGAGGCTTTGCAATGTATTTTGTCTAATATGACTGGCCTGTTTGCACTTCCAACATTGTTATACAGCAATTCATACACAATTTATATGCATACCACAGTGTGGGTAACACTGCTTACTACAACAGTACTATTTAATAACTGCAACAGTACAACAACATATGACTGCAGAGTAAACAGAAGCAATGCAGGGGTTGCACCTTTATTCGCAGCATATTACACAATTCTGTATACTGGTACAACACTTTCTGAGGCTGTTACATTTATTTGTTATGACAGTACATGCAGGCAATTTACTAACCTGCCTTGCGACGCATCCTTTGCAGCCTAGCATCATAGGCTTGCTGGTTTGCAGCACGCTCATCTACAGCTCTCAGAGAAGTACAGTGATATTTAGCCATACTTATTCATAGTATAAACAAGCTAGGCAATTATTAACTACATAGTGGAAGGAGTACTTACTCATTTCTGGGGCATTCTGCATTTGCCTTGCTTCCTGGATCCACTGTTCCAGGACATCCCCCGTCTGCCGCTTCAGGTCTGCATGGTGGTGCCTGACCTGCTCACCAGTCCTGGGCATACCTGTGGAACTAGTGAGGTCATGGGCGAGACTGTCCTAGGCCTCCGTTTTGTACTGCCAGCCCTGGTACTGGCCCTGCAGTAGTCTCTTTTAATGGTGCTTTACCAGGAGCCATACCATGAATTTGGACTCCTGGATGCCCCAGCGCTACGTTCTAAAGTGAGTGCCTTCTCCCACTCCAGCCATTCTGCCTGAAGGGGGATGCTACAACCAGTTATGAGCTGTATTCCCACCTCTTCAGTTTAAGTAGGGCCGGATACCCGCACTTTTCCGTAATTGGCCGGTTTCAAAAAGGCTAAGCTATGGGCACACCTGCTTACTTCAGGTTAGCACTGCTTAAAGAGGTGTACCTGTGCGCATATTGTATTGGCTTCCCTACACATTGCTTACAATTACTTAGCTGGGCTGTGCTGCAGTTAGCATTGTTTATTGGTTATCTGGCATTATATTTGCCTTTTGTAAATTATGTCTTATTCATTGCAGGGTATATATGTGTCTGGTATCTGTAATTCATGTGTACATACACTGTATGGGGTCCTGGGGACTTCAAAACTTTATTACAGTCACACCTCAACTCTATGTTTACTGCAGTACTCCAGTTCACATATTTATGGCCTGTGGCTGGTTATAGAACATTACACTGTACATAGATTCAGTTCACGTGTTTGATTTGATTTTCCTGTGGTGAGGATTAGTTTGCTGATACCTCCTTTATATGTGTTGTTATCATGGTGCAGTGGTTAACTACTGTGACTATGATGTACAGGATCCTGAGCTCTAGCCTTGCAGAGGCTGTTTATTTTGTTGCTGGCCAGAACATGAGCCGTTGGGTACAGAGTGATTAAGGCACTTTAAAGCAGTTATGAGTGGGTGTGCGCGGGTTTGCATGGAGCTAAGCAATGCTAACCTCCGGTTACAGTTTCTTATACTCAGTTAGCCTCTACATTGCTTCACCAGTGTGGTACTCGCATACTGGCAGCCAAACAGGCTTACACCCGCTTGCTCCTCCATACACACATGCAACGGCATGCATATTGTTCACATATGTCAACCAGGATAGTCGGACTGTATGCTTGTCCATTGTCAGCAGTGGCCTGGGGTGTAAAGCTCTACATTGACCCCAGCTACGTATCCCAATTAATACTGGGGTGTTCACATTCATAGAGGGTAGCAGACATAACATAGCTACGTCCCCCATTAATCATGCTTAGTTTACGTTGAACCATCGGTATTATCCATGCTTAGGTCAGGTTTACATGTCAGGTATGACTGTTAACAAAGGTCAGTTTAAGGTGAGGTAGGATTCCTGTTTCACAGGTCTGGGTAGGTTACATGCAGGTATTTGGGGTAGGTGTAGTTATTCCATACCTGTGTGGTACAGTAGAAGCAAATAGCTAGGGAGTAGGCAGGTAGGTAGTGGGGGTGACATTGTAACTGTATAGTACCCCATAGGTATAATTGGATGGGGAGCAATAGGAAAGGTATGTCGGACGTTGGGATTTGTATGTGAGGCAGGACAAGAGGTGTCAGTATTACTAGTTGATGTAGTGGTATAGAGTGTGAGGTGGGGGGGGTTGCAAGGTGGTGAGCCTGTGCTGCTCCAGGTGTGCTTGTGGTGTTCCTTCATGTGTTAGTTACATGTGTCCTGTGGGACAGCTGTGATACTACATGTGGGTTGGGGTTCCAGATACTGGCAATTTAGTGGGGGAAGAGGGTGTCTCCTACGTGTACCCGTAGACACTAATAGAAATGGAACAGGGGCTGATAGGTATGTGGTGTGCATGGGGAACAAAGGGGGGTGTTAGTAGGGGGATTATTCAGGGATGTGCAGGATGGCTGCAGGGAAGGTCCACAGCTGGCCATGTTGTCCACAACAACAGCTGTGCATATGCACTGCATTTGGTGTTTGCGTCAGACACTCACACCTCTGGGTGGGAGTGAGGACTACAATAATACCTTGTGAAGCCTATTACATCGGCTTACATGCCTACAGTGGGGTGTTGCGACCATGTGTTCATAGGTGTTGTGTAGTGGGTTATGCAATGACACATATGGTTATACCGTACTTAGCCATGTAAACTGGACTGTGCTGCGGTGGGACCCATATTGGGAATGCTGCCCATTAGGCGTAAGCATGCCTGTCGACTGTACAGAATCTGCGGCCTGTCCAGAGTTTGCTTCATACTATTGGTGTATTCCTCTTACAATCTGCACCTGTCTGGCAAATACCTGGGAACTGACACCATTAAATACAGACAGGTAATTGGGTTTAGGACCCCGCATCCTTCAGCAGAGTCATGCTAATGCCTAACCTATTATTCTATCAGCTTTCTAAGGTTGTAAGTGGAATATGTGCTTTCGGTCCCTATTTGTTCCCCCAACGGTTTATGTTCTGTCCAGTGGTTTTGCTCTTAGGGGTTGAGAGGTATGGGCGTAAGCTCTGCCAGTTTTGCAATATTACTTACATCCCCAGGGTGGTCCTAATACAACTGCGCCAGCCAACACCTGCACGCCTAGGCCCATAATTGCATACCCATAATTCCCCCACAAAAGCTCCTCCTCTACAGCACTCATCCTTACTGTGGGTGCAGGTGGGGTCTAACCACACCACTACACACTGCCCACTCTCCATGTGTCAGGACCCATGTCATACGTTGTGTCAACCCATGGGTCATCAGGCTTGCACAACCTACTGGTCCATGTATGTATACAGCCTGGTTGGATGAATCATTACAGGGACTGACTCCTATGATCATTAATTTTTGGGGTGTCCCACAAGGGACATTGATGTCTTTGTTTCAAGATTAGACTTGGCAGGTCTCTCCCACTGGTAGTATCCTGCCTGTGGTCTGGGAAGCAGTGGTGTGTTTACTTGTATCATGTGTTTGTATGTTCCACCTGTCTAGGTGGGGGTGGTTGATGCTATGTGTTACACGTTTGTGGATTGGACCCCTCACCCCCATTTGCACGGCCTGTGAACATATGTAATTCGTAACTGCTGTATCATATCCTAGCTATTTACATGGGTATATTTACACACACACACACACACACACACACACACACACACACACACACACACACACACACATATTTATATATTGCTGTCTATGTATATCTAACAACATATGGATGTATGGGTGTCTGCATATGTATATATCTATATGTGGGTATGTATATGTATTCTGTCTCTGTAGGTATACATTTGTACTATGGAGAGGGAGAGGTATATCTCCATGTAGCTATGGGTAGATATACACACACATTCCTCTACATATATACATCTACATCTGGTTATTCTGTTCTTTGCCATGTAGATTAGACTTTGCTGCAGTGGGTCTCATAGCGGGTGTGGCTGCTCATTGGGAGATGCCTCTGCCCAATGAACACTTTTGCTCACATCCCTGGGGCTGTCCGTATAGACCCACATCAGTCAACACCTGCACACCTAGACCCATAACTAGCTCTCCATAGTTCCCCCACCCGCACCTCCTCTACAGCACCCATCCTTTCTCTCGGTGCAGGTCGGGTCTGAACACACCACAATATGCTGCCCACTCTCCACTTCATGGGACCCATGTCATACGTTGTTTTGACCCATGGGTCATCAGGCTTTCCCACCCTTGTATTCTTGGTATGTATACACCCCGGCCAGAATGGTCATCGTATCGGCTTCCTTTGGTTATATGTCAATTTTTGGGGCATCCTGCAAGGGACGCTCTTGTCTGTGTTCCAAGATTAGATTTCACCTATGTAAATCAAGCCACTACTCCATGGCTAAACTGTAATGTGTTAGTGATACCAACACCAATACAAAAAGCAGCTTTGAAAAAAATTTTTCTTAGATCTCCTTTTCAGCTTTCGTTTTTATTAAAATATAGAGCCATAAAATTCAGAATGCTTAGTTCACAAGCATCCAGTCCCAATATAGTGAAACAATGTTTCTATCAAAAAATGCAGATAGTAATTAGGTACAAAGTGGCGTATCTTGAATTATCTTTAGTTGTAGCCTTTCAAAACCAACATACCATTCAGGTCTTTCTCGGCGTCAACAGTTCTTCTCTTATAACAGTGAAAACTCAAAGAATATTGTATTATATTGTATTAAACGCCTTAGTTTAGATAATCTTACATAGTAGCATTTAGTTTAGCAC